>NW_026867690.1:2438042-2498228 GCF_020745735.1 Hemiscyllium ocellatum
ACTGGTTCGGTTAGCCCCATATTTAATCTTCTCCCTCCTTATTTATTTTTTCTTGACTTCTGTTGGCCCAATTGTTCTGTTTCCTCTGCCCTTCACCGCATTATATGCTTGCTCTTTTTCTTATATGCAATCCCTGACTTCCCTTGGCAGCCCTGGTTGCCTCATCCTCCCTGTACCATGTCTCTATTACTCAGCATGAATCTCTGTAGTGTCTCCTGAAGTAATCTTGGAATCTCCTGCCATTGCTGTTCCCCTGTCTTTCCTGCTAGCCCCCTGTCCCGGTCAATTCTACCCAGCTTCTCCCTTATGTCTCCCCAGTTGCCTTTATTCAGCTGAAATACTGTTAATTCTGATTCTTTCTTCTCTCTCAAATTGCAGAATAAATTCCGCCATGTTCTCATCACTGCTTCTGAAGTTGACCTTCACCTTAAGCTCCCTTATCTAGCCTGCGTCATTAAATCCAGTGTCATCTGTCCCGAGTGGGCTCCACCACATGATGCTCCAAAAAGCCATCCGGTAGACATTCATCAAATTCCTTTTCTTGTGACCCACTACCAACCTGGTTTCCCATTCCACTTGCATATTGAAATCCCCACTTTGCCTTACCAACAGATCTTTTCTATCTCCTTGTGTATCTTGTGCCCCAGCTCCTGACTACTCTTGGAGGCCTGTGCAAGTCTCCAACTGTGGTTGTCTTTCCTTTTGGTTTGTCAATTCTACCCACGTAGATTCTACACCATCTGACCTTACATTTTTCTTACTATTGATTTAGTTTCATTTCTTAATAATAATGTAAACCCACTCCCTCTGCCACCTATCTTTTTGATAAGATATATTTCCTTGAATATCCTGATACCCTTGCAGCCACTTCTCTGTGATGCCCATAACATCATACCTACCAATTTCAATCTGTGGCACAAGCTCTTTCACCCTATTCCTTATGCTGCATGCATTCAGATAGAACCCCTTCAATCTGAATTAACGGTTCCTCTTCTCATTGTCATTTTTTTGTCCAGTGTGCTTGAAGTATGATTGCTTACACTTTGCATACTCTCTGTCCTATTTGCGTCTATGCTGGAGATTTTAATAACCTCTCCCGAGCTCTGTACTCTTACCTCCTCTTTTCTAATTAAAACCTATAATGGAACCCCCACCCAGCGCACACACCCTCCTAATTAGTTTAAAGCTCTGTCTCCAGCCTTAGTTAGAATCCACTCGGATTCTGGTCCCAGCACGGTTCAGATGAAGACTGTCCCATCGGAACAGGTCCTTTCTTCCTCAGAAATAAAATGTGTTTATTCAACACAAAATACAGGGACAAAAAAAAACAAGTTTTCCGTACATACCAAAACATGAAAACTACAAAGAGACAAGTTTGTTAAAATACACTTACGATGTGGAGCTATATAAATTGAAATGTGAATTACAAAACCACGGATGAGGTGTTCAAGCTTTATCAATCATTATTTGACCCACAACTGAGATGCTGATTCTCCCCCCCCCCCCCAGTCAGTGATCCCCCTCACTGAGATTCTCTCGCCCTTCCTCTCACAACGTGTCTAGAGGGACGACAAGTTCCTGTTTGCCCAGAATATTTAAATTAATTCACTATCTCCCTGTAACCAATCCATTCTTCTTATGGATCCTGTTCAGCCGTCATCAACCCGGCTCTGTGATATTATTCGTGATAAATGATCTGGGATGACAGCATAGTGCTCACAGGGTACGGCCCCATGCTGTCTTCTGATCTAATTTCACACTCGTCTGACTCCCCTTGCTCTCACTCACTCTGTCGCTCCATTTTATCTACATTCCTTTAATCTCTCTTCACTTCCTTTTTCTCTGTTAAGTTTTCTCTCTCTCACGCACACACACACAGACACACACACTCTGTTCTCTCTGATTTCAAATTGTGATGTTGGAGAGCTCGTCGGTGTACAATGGGCTAAATGGCCTCCTTCAGTGCTCTATTAATTCTGAAGCTCACAATAAAGACTTCAGGTGCCTGGAGAGACAAGCTGGTCCTGTAAAGGATACAGTGCAGAATCATCCTTTATCTCTTCCTGTTGTCTGATATGCAGCGGCCTTGAAATATCTGTTCAAACAAAATAAATTGAAATTCGAACAGTGGGGAGGACGTTCACCAGATGATTTTGCTGTCAGGATTTAACAAGCAGTTCCCACATACAAAATGTGGAAATGCCTGATAGCAGCTCCTCCCAATTGACACGTCCTAGCTCTGCCTGATACTGACGTAATTTGCCTTCCGTCAATTCAGTAGCTTTTCACAATGTCCTGACTTATCCATCTTCATAGCTATCTTAAATATGAAGGTTTAAAAAATCACACAACACCAGGTTATAGTCCAACAGGTTAAATTAGAAGCACACTAGCTTTCGGAGAGACGCTCCTTCATCAGATGATAGTGGAGGGCTCAATCGTTACATAGAATTTATCTCACAAATTTACAGTGTGATGTCACTGAAAGTATACATTGAAAAATTGATTGTTTGTTAAGCCTTTCATCTATTAAAATACAGTGATAGTTTCACTTCTTTCATGTGTAAATCACAAAAGCTTATCTTTACAAAGTTGCATTCTCGGGTTGGCTGTTAACAATGGTGATAGCTAGACAATATGTTGAAGATGATGGCCCCCTGTGTCCTCTGTCTATGCCCCAATGCTTTGAGTGATTCTAATCTAAAAAGTGAGATCACGGAGTTTTACAAAAATTCATGCAATTTTTGAGCTCAGAGTTCTACATGAATGCATACAGTTTTTGAGCAAAGTACAACGTAACTCTGCAAGTACAAATTCACCACACAAAATATATGTGTGCCACAGTAGCTTAAACCCTCCTGAGTGACAATAGCAAACCTGCCTGCCAGGAGATTGCTGCCAGTTCACGTCAATCCCGTCCATCTTGTGTATTTCATACTGACCAAGAAATCCCAATGACCCACATATCGGAGATTTCTGCCAGCTCAGATGCATCCCGTCCTTCTTGTGTATGTCCTACCGACCCTGGGAATCCCAATGATCCACATATTGGAAGGGCTGCCTACCCAACCAGCTCTTTGGCCATGTTTTTAACTGTACTATCTTCCTATTCCTAACCTCACTGCCACGTGGCATAATCTAGTCTCTCCAACATTCAAGTACCCTTTCAGCACAACTCCGGCAAGACCGTTACTTTAAAATGGATAAACTTGACAATAAAAATGTAAGTGTGATCTCATTAACCAGGAAAGTGGAGCCCAATGAATCAGTCACAATGACCATAGGATTTGATATCTATCACCTCCATCAAACCTGTGTGACAAGGTATACATATGGAGCATTTATTTGTAGATGGACGAGGATAAACAGAAGTCAGGCCAAAAGACCAGAAAATGTCAGAACTGATGGGTGCCATTCAGCCTGTTTACTCTGCTTTGTTGTTCAATTGGATTTCAGCTATTCTGTTCCTTTTAATGATAGGGTCTTTACCCCGCATCCCTAGCGGGTCAGAAAGTGCCCTGTGTCTTTGTGAGCTCCTTGCGTAGGGAGCATCCAGTGCCAGGCGATGGGGTGTGGGGAATCCCGGGGTGGCCCGATGAAAGGCTGCATGCAGTGACGGATGGACTCAGGGATTGAGAGAGACAGAGTAGGTAATCAGGGACATGCACTCACATAAGTAGCTGGGCAAGATTACCAAGCACTCAGGAAGCCTGAGGACCAGAGCCACTTTTACAATAAACCCGTCATATTTGCAGCAATTCTGCATCAAACACAAGCAAATATACTGTAGATTACAGAAAACTGAAACAAACACAGAAACATACAGTGGAGAGAGAAAAGAGGTAATTCTCCCAATGCAGAGACTGCAAAATCTCCAGAAAGATAGGGTCCAGAGATTGGAATTGAACCCGACTCCCTGGCACTGTGAGGCAGCAATGTTGTGTCACCACGCTACCCAATGATGGACAATAGGATTAGTATAGTTACATTAGTATATTTTCGACAGTCAGTTAACTGGAATGCTCTCACTCAGCCTGTCTAAGATTGGAAAGCCTTTATACAGCAGCAGAGGACAATTTAAGAAGCAATAAAGTGGTGAACAAGTAAGCTAGTTCGCGTTAGAAAAGGAGATTGCAGGCGTTTTGTTAAGATATATAAATGGGGAGAGTGAACATTGGAGAACCAGAAATTGAGGCTGGCTGCAGAGAAATGGGGAACAAAGAATTGGAGAATGAACTGAATAGGTACTTCCCATCAATCCTCACAATGGTAGACACTAGGAAAATTGCAGAACTGCAAGCGAGTCAAGGGTGAGGGATGGGGTTAGTGATCGCTGTGGAGGAGGTAATGGGGAAGCTACAATGTTTGAAAATGGATAAATGACACAGACTGGACGGATAACAACCAAAGTTCTGAAGTAATTAGAGGAGGAGATTTTGAAACCATTGGTCGTGACTGTTCAGGAATAACTATCATCAGACAGAGTCTCAGAGAACTGGAAAATGGATAATGCAAAATCTCTGTGTCAGAAGGAAGAAAGGCAAAATAGAGGAAATCATAGGGCAGTTTAGCATGGCATCGGTCGTTATTAGAGATTTAGAGTGCATTGCTAGCAATGAGATTGCAGAGTACTTGGAGGTACATGGTAAAGTAGGGCTGAGTCAGCATGGCTTTATCAAGGAGTGGTCCCGCTGACAGGTCTGTCAGAATTCTTTCAGAAGATAATGAGCAGGTTTGACAAAGGGAGGATGTGATGTGATTTGCAAATAGGGAGTGTGTTAAATTTGAATCTGTGTTAAATTGAATCATGTTAATTTATTGGTTACAACTTGCATAAGCAGATGTACGAAAACAACTAAAAATTGTAAAGGAGCAATTCAATAGTAGTTAAATAAAGTAAGGATGGAGGGTCGGGTGATGTTTTGTCTCTCCATGATATGGGAGTGTTGGAGCCCACTGTGGCCATGTCTGGAGTAAATGTTGCATGCAAGCAGAACTCTGGTCAGAGTCGATGAGCTGGAGTTTAAGCTTCAAACATTGCCAGGCACCAGGGAAGGGGGAGAGTTCCCTGGATGCTGTGATTCAGGAGACAGTTACACTCCTTAGATCAATTGACTCAAATTCAGCCAGTGGTTAGAAAGCGGAGGGTTTGGCTATGAGTGAGGCAGATAGACGGATCCAGGAGGTAGAGTTGCAGGAGCCTCAGCCCCTGTCCGTGTCTAACAGGTTCAAGAGTCTTGTTCCCTTTGTGAATGGGAATGGGGATTGCAGGGAGGATGAGTTGATTGGCCACAGTACCGAGTTGAGCGAAGCTTTCAAGTGGGGGAAGAGAAGAGAAATATTATTGTAATTGGGGATAGTATTGTTAGCGACATAGACACTGTTCTCTGTGATTGGTATTGAGAGTCCTGAAAGTTGTGTTACCTACTGGTGTTTGGGTAAGGGATATCTCATTTGGGCTGCAGAGTAACTTGGAGTGGGAGGGTAAAGATCCATTGGTCGTGGTCTGTGTGGGTACCAACGACAGAGATAAAACTAGGGCAGAGTGTCTTCTAAGGGATACGAAGAGCTTGGAGCTAATTTAGAAAAAAGAATCAAAAAGAAAATAATCTCTGGATTACAGCCTAAACCATGAGCTAATTAGCACAGGGTCAGCAGGAAAATACGTTGATCAAAGTTTGGTGTGGGAGAAATGGGGTTTGTATCATGGGACATTGACACCAGGACTGGGGAAGGAGGGCACTGTTCCGATCGTACGGTTTTCATCTGAACCGTGTTGGGACCAGAGTCCAAGCAAATCGCATACCTATGGGCTGTAGACTGGACATTAAGCTAAATGAGGGTGGGGTGGTGTCAGGTCAAGGGAAAATTAGAAAACCCGAATTAAAGGAGGGGGTAAGACTGCAGAACTCAAGAAGGCGTTTGGTATGCTTTCGTTTATTGTTCAGAGTATTGAGTACAGGAGTTGGGAAGTCATGTTGCAGCTGTACACAACATTGTTTAGGCCACTGTTGGAATATTGCGTGCAATTCTGGTCTCCTTCGCTTCAGAAAGATGTTGTGAAACTTGAACGGTTTCAGAAAAGATTTACAAGGATGTTGCCACAGTTGGAGGATTTGAGCTACAGGAAGAGGCTGAACAGGCTGGGGCTGTTTTCCCTGGAGTGTCGGAGGCTGAGGGATGATCTTATCGAGGGTTACAAAATTATGAGGGGCATGGATAGGATAAAAAGACAAAGTCTTTTCCATTGGGTCAGGGAGTCCAGAACTAGAGGGCATAGGTTTAATTTGAGAGGGGAAATGTATGAAAGAGACCTAAGGGGCAACTTTTTCACGCAGAAGCTGGTGAGTGTATGGAGTGAGCTGCCAGAGGAAGTGGTGGAGGCTGGTACAATTGCAACATTTAGGAGGCGGTTGGATGGGTATATGAATAGGAAGGGTTTGGAGAGACAGGGCCGGGTGCTGGCAGGTGGGACTAGATTGGGTTGGGATATCTGGTCGGCATGGGCAGGTTGGACCGAAGGGTCTGTTTCCATGCTGTACATCTCTATGACTCTATGACTCTAAGTTATTCAAATCTCCAGTACAGACGCAGAGAGTATGGAAAATGTTAATATTCAAACTTCAAACTTTCAGGACAAACAAATGACGATGAAAAGAGGGATGGTTAATACCGGGTTGAACTGTGATATCGGAATGCATGCAGTATAGGGAATATGATAAATAAGCTTGTGACTCATACTCAAATTGGCAGGTCGTCATCACGGAGACATTGCTGGATCAGGATTGCGAGCTGAATATTCAAGGATATGCATCCTATCAAAAAGACAGGCAGTTGGGCAGAGGGGATGGGGTTGTCTTATTAGTAAGAAATGAAATTAAATCAATAATAAGAAATGAAGTAAGGTCAAATGGGGTAGAATCTGTGTCAGTAGAATTGAGGAATCGAAAAGGTAAAAACAGGTAGTTGGAGTTCTGTTCAGGCCTCCAAACAGTAGTCAGGAGCTGGGGTGCAAGATACACCAGGAGGTATAAAGATATGTAGGAAAGACAAAGATACAGTGATCATGTGGGATTTCATTACGGAGGTGGGTTGGGAATTCACCTTGATGTGATTTGCAAGAAAAAGAATTTCTGAAATGTCTATGAGATGCCTTTTTGGAGCAGCTTGTGCAGGCAGACTAGGTTAGGGAGCTTAAGGTGAAGAAAATCATAGGAGGCAGTGATCATAATATGATTGAATTTACTCTCCAATTTCACATGGAGAAGTTAGAATCAGAGGTAATGGTATTAAAGCTGAATAAAGGCAATTACAGAGGCATGAGAGAGGAGCTGGGTAGAATTGACTGGTAGAAGGGCCCGGCAGGAAAGACAGTGGAGCATCAATGGCAGGAATTTTTTGTAGTAATTCAGAATACAGCAGAGATTTACCCCGAGTAAAAAGAGGCATGGGACATGGAGAATGAGGTGACAATGACTGACAAGGGAAGTCAGGTATAGCATAAAGGCAAAAGAGAAAGGATATAATGTGTCAAAGAGCAGTGGGAAACCAGAGGGTTGGGAAACTTACGAAGAAAAACAGAGGCCAAAAAAATAAAATAAGGAGGGAGACTATTAAATATGGGGGTAAGCTATCCAGTAATATAAAGGAAGCCTGTAAGAGTTTCTTTCGATATATAAAGTACAAAAGAGAGGCAAAAGTAGGCATTGTATTCCTGGAAAATGATACTGAGAGATAATAGTGGCGAACAAGAAAATGGCTGAGGAACTGAGTAATTACTTTGCATCAGTTTCATAGTGGAAGACACGAATAATATCTACAACATTCAGGAGAGTGAGGGGCTAGAGCTGAGTATGGTGGCCACCACCATGGAGAATATTCTAGGAAAAAGCTGAATGGCCTAAAGTTGGTTAAATAACCTGAAACAGAGGGATTAAATGCTTGTGTTATAATGGGAATAGCTGAAGAGTTAGTGGAGGTGATGGTGGTGATTTTTATGGAATTGCTGGAGAAATGAATGATCCGAGAGCATTAGAAACCCATTAACATGACATCCGTTCTTACCCAGGGAGTATGTAAGAAAAGACAAAAAAAAATCCACAATGAATAGCTTCACCTCGGTCGTGGATAGGATCCTGGTTTCCATTGTGAAGGATGAGATTTCTGAATACTTGGAAGTTTTTGGTAAAATAGGGCAAAGTCAGCATGGTTCCATCAAGGGAAATTCATGCCTGACAAATTTGATGGAAATCTTTGAAGAAGAAATGAGCAGGCTCGATCAAGTGCAGCCAATGGATGTTATCCACCTGGACACCAAGAAAGCCTTTGACAAGGTGTCACACAGGAGATGACTTAGTATGATAAGGTCCGTGGCGTTAGAAGCAAGGTAGAGGCATGAATAGAAGCTTTTCTGTCTGACAGAAAGCAGAGATTGGGGATAAAATGGTCCGTCTCATGATGGCAGCCAGTGACAAAAGGTATTCCACAAGACTCAGTGTTGGAATCGTAACATTTTATTTGTTCCGTTAACAATCTATATAATCAAACTGTGGGCAGTCTGGCTAGGTTTGCAGACGATACGAAGATAAGCAAATGGATTGGTCATATAGAGGAGGCAGAGAGGCTGAAGAAGGAATTGGCCAGGTAAAGGGGTTGGCAGATGCATTCTACCGTCGGAAAGTGTGAGGTCATGCACTTTGGCTCGAAGAATAGAGCATGGTCTATTTTCTAAATGGGGAGAAAATTCAGAAATCTGAAATGCAAAGGGACTTGGGAGTTCTAGTCCAGGGTTCTCTTAAGGTAAGCTTGCAGTTTGAGGCAACAGTTAGGACGGCAATTGCATTTATTATTAATATCATTTATTACGAGAGGAATTGAATGAAAGAACAGGCTGTACATAGCTTTGGTCAGACTACATTTGGAGTGTTGCGTGCACAGTTAAGCCCTATATCTCAGGAAAGATGTCTGTCCCTGGAACGTGTTCAGAAGATTTTCACAGGAATAGTCAAAGGAGTGAAAAGTTTATTGTATGAGGAATATTTGAGTCTTTGCGTCTATATTTGATAAAGTTTAAAAGGAAGAGAGGAAATGTAATTGAAACATACAGAATACCGAATGACCTGAACAGAGTGGATGTTCATAAGATGCTTCCATTGGTAGGAGAGATCAAGACCCAAGGACACAGCCTTAGCTTAAAAGGAAAACCTTTTAGAACATTGATAAGGAGAAACTTCTTTAACCAGGGAATGGTGAATATTGAAATTTATTGCCGGAGAAGGCTGTGTGGCCAGGTCATTGCGTATATTTGATATGGAGGTAGTTTTTTTTTTGATTATCCAAGGGATCAAGCGTTACGGGGAGAAGGTCGAAGAATGGGTTTGAGAAACTTATCAGCGATGATTGAATGCCATAGTAGACTCGATGGGCACACTGGCTTAATTTCTGCTCCTATGTCTTATAGTTTTATGGTCTAAACCTTATGGAGGCACCTTGCATCTCTGAGAATATGGATTCATGTTCTTCATGAAGGTCAGAAGCTGGTGGGAATAGTTAACTGTTTTAGAATGAAGGTATTGTGACTGCTGTCAGGGTGGTGGATAATATGGCATTCAGTGCAGGATCACACACCAGCTGCACTGTATTAATATGAGGAGAGTTTATTTAAAACCCGGATCTCTCTATCTCTGTCAATCGCCGTGGGGATTGGGGTTGGGGTGAGTAGGTGTACCATCCTCAGACGCACTTAAACTATCCAGAATCATGCATCCTGAGTGAAACAACAGTCATGGAATTTATCACCTTCTCAGTGTCTGTTTAGAATATAAGGAGTGATTGTCCATCCCCCTCAAGGTTCAATGCAATCACCTCTTATTCTCTCACAGCGCTACAGATCAACCTTTACTCACTCCTCATGGTACCATCATCCCAGGGATTAATCCGGTGGAACTCCTGTTCATTCTCTCTCTGGTAAGGAGATCACTCCTTATAAAGGAGATAAAATCTGTCCACAGTGCCCCAAATACTGCATCAACAACTCTTTCAGAATTGATCACAATAATTCCTTTCCCTCACTTAAACTGAATGGCTGGTTCAGCTGTTCCACAGGGTAGTAAAGAGTAAAACACAGGACTGTGGGTTTGCAGTCACACAGAGACCTGACCAGGGAAGAATGGCCTTCTCTACTGGGCAAGAGCCAAGCTGATATCAACAGATTATTATTTTATGGCTCTAGATTATGAGCCAATGACGTACTGCCATACACAGTCTTCCCATCTTTCTACTTCTGTGCCAAGAACAGCGTAACAATTGCAATTATTTCGTAATAGACACGTGGTAAGAAGGGACTTGAAACAATTTTATGTGTAGATTAGCAAAAGCTCAAACGATGGTTTATTCAGGAGTTGTACTGAGGCTGAGGAGGAGATTAGGATGTCATGATTGTCGTACTGGAAATGATTTGTGAGTGGGGAGGATATGGAATTGTAAATTTGTGCAAGAGAAAATGAATCAAGGAGAACAGTTTGTTTCATTCTCGCATTTTGGTGCGTAATTTGTATATAATCATTTCTTAGTTATCATTTGTAAGGAATGAAATCTTTGATTAGAACGGAAATCATTGACTTGCACGTTTCCAAAATTTACATCAATTCAGTTCAGACGGATTCACTAGGCAGATAGAGTGACTTACCAGGAACACCAACTATAGCAATGATAGGATAGTAACCAGCTTGACTAACTATCAGTACATCTTCAATCCGTCACGCTAATGATATCCAAGGCTGGGAAAGCCAGAAAAGA
Source organism: Hemiscyllium ocellatum (assembly GCF_020745735.1). Classification (NCBI taxonomy): domain Eukaryota; kingdom Metazoa; phylum Chordata; class Chondrichthyes; order Orectolobiformes; family Hemiscylliidae; genus Hemiscyllium; species Hemiscyllium ocellatum. The sequence goes on from NW_026867690.1 coordinate 2,448,840, forward strand.
TCCGAGGATAAACTCCTGCCCATTGCAGGAACATTCCAGTCGAATGTTCTCAAATCCTGATCCATTGTTGGAACATTCCAGGCTAATGTTCCCAGATTCTGATCTCTCCTCCCTCTCTCTCTGAAGCTACTGATATCTGTTAATGGTGTGGGTAATGCTCCCGCTCATACTATGGGATAACACATTGAACGCATTCCCTCAATGATAGAAGAGGGAAACTTTTTAGGGAGCCATAGGATCCATGGAAACTCACATAATCACAATTGCTGAACAAATAGCTCCAGCTAACCTCTTTCAATTTGATACTGTTTTACTAAACTTCAAAATAATTATGAACATTTATGCATTCTGGATGTGAGTGTGACTAAAGGAAGGAATATTGGAGATGGCAGATTGATTGGTGTAATCATGCAGTCTGCCTTGAATATAGAGGCAATGCCAGAGGTTTAACAGAACATAAACATGCTTCTCTGCTCATGAATGGAGAAATCGAACCTGTAATTACTGATCAGGTATTTTGCAAAATCGGTAAAACATTGAAAGAACATCTTCCGTCCATGATCTGATGGCAACATGTGCCTTAGACAATCAAACGACTTGCATATGTTAACAGAGAATTGTACGTGACAAATACAATTCAGATTGTTATTCCAGAGTCAGAGAGGGCAAGCGTCGGTGTTGATGTTATCCATGTTAAGGAACTGTGATGGCGTGTCACTTATTGACCTCAATTACATTGTGATTATGACATTGGAGAAAAGACAGAAGATGGAGAGGACTGGGGGACAGGGCTGTTCAAACTGGGAAGTGATACAATGATGTTCCCTAGTTAAAAGTATTGGAATGGTACTCTTTATAACTCATATGAAGAACAGATTCAAGGATACAGCTACAATGAGAAATTAGCAGGGACAATATTAATGAAATGCATTTATGCAATACAAAATATAGAGACAAAATGATTTTCTATACAGACCAAAATATGCAAAGTACAAAGAGATAAGATTGTTAAAATGCACTCCTGATATGGAGCTATATAAATTGAAATGTGGATTAGAAAACGAGGAAAGTGGTGTACAAACTTTATCAACCATTATTTGATCCACTGCAGAGATGCTGATTTCTCCTCAGTCAGTGATACCCCTCACTGAGATTCTCTGGCCCAGTCTCTCACACAGTATCTGGAGGTGGAGTGGGAGTGTTGGTTGGGGTTGTCATTTCCTGCTGCTCATGGCACAGTTCATTTTAAAAATCCACCTTCGCCATGGAACTAGTCTACTGGTCTATTGGGATTTGTTCAGCTGTCAGTAACCCAGCTCTGTGATATTATTGGAAAGAAATGATCTGAGATGACAGCCAGTATCAGCAGAGCGCTCCCAGGGTATGGCACCCAGACAAAAGGCTTGCAGTTCAGAGGAATGTCTAAATAATACTTCCAATTTTTGTCTGTCTGTCTGTATTTAGCTACCCTCTGATCTGTCTTCTGATCTGCCTGACTTCACTCTCATCTAACAACGCTTCCTCACCCACTCTGTCAGTCGCTCCCCTTTCTATCCTCTCTCAGTTTATCTTCCTTCACTTTGTTTTTCTCTGTTTATTTCTATCTCACACCATCTATCTCCACACACTCGCTCTAGCTCTAATTGTGCAGTTGAAGAGCTTGTGACCCTACAATGGGTTGACTGACCTCCATCGGTGTTATCATAATTCGGTGGCTCTCTGACCCACAATAAATACTTTAGGTGCCTGGACAGATAAGCTGTTCTGGTGACAGGTACAGTGCACGATCACCCATTATCTCTTCCTATTCTTCTCTGATGTACAGCTACTTTGAAATGTCTGTCTAAACAAAATAGATTGAATGAAATTCAAGCAGTCCAGAAGACGTTCATGAGTGTGGATTTCAATCAGGATTTAATGAAGGATGAGATTCCAGAATAACATAAGCAATGAAAGGAAAACAGGGCAACGCAAGAAATAGCAACTGAGTACAACATGTTGTTCCAAGTAGGCGTTATGGTATTTTTGCTAGATTATCAATCCAGAAAATCAGCTCTTGTTCTGTGGACCCAGGTTCGAATCCCGCTACTGCAGATGGTGGAAATTCAATTGAATAATTTTTTAAAAAGCTGGAATTAGGAATCTACTGATGAGAATGAAATCATTGCCGATTGTCAGAAAGGAAAACCCAATTGGTTCATTAATATCCTCCAATGAAGTAATCTTTCATCCTCACTCCATATCCAAAGCAATGTGATGACTCTCAATTGCCCTCTGAAATGGTCTAGCGTGTCATTCAGTTATACCAATCGCTACAAAATCTCAAAGAAATGAAATCGGGTGGACCAACGGTTATCGATCTGACCACCAAAAAAGTCAATTGGTAACATCACTGTCGAACCTGCAAAGTCCTCCTTACTAACATCTGAGGGCTAGTGCCAATATTGGGACAACTGCCTTACAGACTAGTCAAGCAACAGCCTGACATAGTCATACTCAAGAAATTATAACTGACAGAAATACCCCAGAAACCGCCATCACCATCACTGGATACGTCCTGGCCCAAGGTCAGGACAGATCCAGCAGAGGAGGCGATACATTCTGAAGGTAGTTGCTCTGCGAGCCCCCAAAATTAACTCCGGACCCAATGAAGTCCCATGGCTTTAGATTAAACGTGGGCAAAGCAGCCTTACTGATTACCATGTAACGTCATTCCTCAACTGAATCAGTACTCCTCCATGTTGAACAAAACTTGGAGAAAGCACTGACTGTGAAAAGGGCACAAAGTGTATTCTGGCTGAGGAATTTCAAAGTCAACCACCAAGAGTGGTTTGGCAGCAGTACTACCGATCGCGCTGGTCGGGTCCTAAAGGACATAGCCACTAGATTGGGTCTGTGGAAGGTAATGAGGAAATGAACGAGAGGGAAAAAATCATACCTGACGTCATCCTAACCAAACTACCAACAGCAGATGTATCTGTCCATGACAGCATCAGCAAAACTGACCACTGCACTGTTGTTGAGGAGACAAAGTCTCACGGTCACACCGAGAATAACCTCTATTGTGTTGTGTGGCACTATCACCTTGCTAAATGGAACAGACATCCAACAGATCTAGCGACTCAAGACTGAGCATCCATAAGACGCTGTAGTCCATCAATAGCAGAAGAACTATACTCCAGCACAATTTGCAATGTCATGGCCCAGCATATATCCCACTCAACCATTATCATCAAGCCAGAGGATTAACCCTAGTGCAATAGAGAGTGTAGCAATGGGGGGAAAAACATCTGCTCAAGTATGTTCTGTACATAAAACGCAGGATAAATTCAACCCAGCCAAATACCGCCTCATCAGTTTACTCCCTATCATCAATTACGTGATGGAAGGCCTCATCAACAGAGCTATCAAGCAGTACCTGCTCAACAATAACCTGCTCAGTGACGCTCAGTTTGGGTTCCACCAGGACCACTCAGCTCCTGACCTCATCACAGCCTTTGTTCAAGCATAGAAAATGGAACTGAATTCCAGCCCTTGAAAGCAAGGCTGCATTCTTTCAAATGTGGCATCAAGGAATCCAGCAAAAAAAAATTTGCGGGCAAGTACTTCATTATTGGAGTCATACCTGACAGATAGGAAAATGGTCATTGTTGTTGGAGATATTCAGTTCCAGAATATCTCTGCAGTAGTCCCTCAGGATAGTGTGGATGTAGGTTTGCTCCATAACCTGGAATGTTCATTTTCAGACGTTTCATCACCATATTAGGTAACATCTTCAGTGGCCCTCTGGATGAAACCTAGGTCCAAACTTCTTCTGCTGCTTCATCAATGGCCTTCTCTCCATCATAAGGTCAGAAGTGGGGATGTTCAACAATGACTGCACAATGTTCAGCACCATTCGCAAATGCTCAGGTATGGAAGGCAATCCATGCCAAAATGCAACAAGGTCTGGACAATACCCAGACTTGGGCTGACAAGTGACAAGTAACACTCGCACCACACAAATGCCAGACAATGGCCATCACCAGTAAGAAACAATATAACCACTTGATATTCAGCAGCATATTTGCCACTAAATTCCACCCCCCCCCCTCCACTTATCAATACACTTGGGGTTACCATTGACCAGAAACTCAACTGGACTCGCCACATTAATATAAGAACAGATCAGAGGTAAGGATTACTGCGCGAGTAACTCATCTTCTGTCTTCCCAAAGCATGCCGACCTTCGACAAGGCAAAAGTCAGGAGTGAGATGGAATGCTCCCAAATTGCCTGAATGAGAGCAGCCACAACGACACTGAAGAATCTTGACACCATCCAGAACAATACAGCCCAATTGCTTGGCACCACATCCACAAGCATTCATTCCCTTCACCACCAACGTTCAGGAGCAGCAGTGTGTACCCTCTACAAGATGCACTGCAGAAATTCTCCAAAGATCTTCAGACGGCAGTTTCCAATCCTACAAGCACTTCCATCTAGAATGACAAGGACAGCAGACTTTTGCGAACACCACTTTCAAGCTCCCCTCCAAAACGGTTAATATCCTGAGTTGGAAATATGTCACCTTTCTTTCACTGTTGCTGGGTCAAAACCTTGGAATTCCCTCCCTCGTGGCATTGTGTGTCAATGCACAGCAGGTGGACAGCAGCGGTACAAGAAGGCAGCTCAGCACCACTTTCTCAAGGGGGCAACTAGGGACGGATAGGAAATGGCGGGCCCATCCAGCGATTCACATAACCAAAAAATAAGGTTAAAAGGTTCCAAGTTGAGCACCTTGATGGCACAGGTTGTCTGATTTGAACATGAACAGGAAAGCAGTGTTTCTGATACTGAACATTTTAGACCTTTCTGTTATTAGAAGAGTGTTCAATATTCGATGGCTCCTTGTTGCTGAGTGCTGTGATAAATTGCATCTGTTTTGTTAAATTCAACAATATTAGCGTAACAGGATTGATCCTTTGAAAATACCCGATTGAAAATGATAATCATCATAGAGACAATGTACTCCTGGCAGGTGAGATCCACAGATAGCTGCTTATATTCAACACATTACTGCGCTACTGGCAGACACTGAATCCTCCCACCGTCCATATTACAGGAGTTACCATTGACCAGAGGGTGAAGTCAAATCGACACACAAATACAAGAATTGCGAGTGCAGGTCAGAGACTTTCAATTCTGCACTGTATAATTGACTATATGACCACAAGGGCATGCGATGTAGCAATAGACTAAGGCTATTAAGGCTGTCTCTTCACGAAGAAACTGTGCCATTTTGTCATCGTCTCCATGACTAGTGGAAATATCTTTTATCCTCTAACTGTATCAATCGTTGCCGTAATCGATCAGTTTCAAACAGATGTGTTCCCCCACACCATTCTTCTAAATTCCTTTGAGTACCGACATCGAGCCCTCAACTGCTGCTCATATGACAAGCCATCATTCCCAGGATAGATCATGTCCAACACCCGCAGACCTTTCCCCAGAACCGCTCATAATCATCCAAATTTCGTCTGACCATAGCCCATTACATTCGCAGCAGTATGTCTCTGATCTTGTATTCTAGCTCTCCTGAAATGAATGTGAACATTGTATTTGCTTTTCTAACTGCCAACTGAACCTGCACATTAACCACAAGAAGAGGACGAGTACTCCAAAGTCCTTTTGTGTTTCAGATTGCATGAAGCCTTTTAGAACATAGTGTCTGCCTGTATTCCGCCTACTGAAGTGTTTAATCTCAGACGTTCCCATATTGTGTTCCATCTGCTATATGTTTTCCTAGTGTCATAAACTGCCCTATTCTTTCTGCAGCCTCCCCACTTCCTCAATATCACCTGCCCATCCAATCATCATTGTATCATCTGCAAACTTAGTGAAACTCGTCAGGTCAGAAGGTTCGTGTAAATGGCACTTCTTGACTATCTAAGGACGGTCCACCATTGAAAAGGCACAACAGTCAAGGTGCTTGACTCCATTCAGGTTAAAGCAGTGGCTTGACTGGAATTACACCTGCAAAGTCTTCACTCCTTGCACCGCTGGCACTGACACCCTGCACACCATTTTATTATGAATTTACCCCATTATGGTGACACAGAACTTGCTCACACCAACCAATGTTACTGTGTGTTGACGACGGAGGGAGGTGGGGGAGGGGATGTCAATAACAAATGACTGTGTGACTGTCACTAACTGGGAGCTGACACCGGCCCCAAAAGGCCCAGAATGTACCTGTGCCCGCTATCACCGCTGCAGTCATGGTCAGTCTTCCAGTGAGTCAAACCAAAGAAAGTGATGGGCCTGGACAGTGTTCCAAGCTGAGCACTAACATCCTGTGTGGACCAACTGTCAGAGGTATTCACATACAACTTCTGTCTCTGCCTCCTGAAACCGAAGTCCCAACCTGATTCAAGAAGGCCATCATTATCCTCGTAAGTGAGAAAGCCCATGGACCGTGCCCTGAAAGACTATCGCCTATTGGTTCTGACGTCAATAATCATGAAGTCATTTGAAAGGCTGGTTATCACCTCCAGTCTCCCAGCCTGCCCTGCTGCCCTATAATTTGCCTACTGATATACCGGGTTCAGAACAGATGCCATATCCGAGCCCTGCATGATCTCTTGAACATTTGGACAACAAGGACACCTACACCAGACTCCTGCTCATTGACTAAAGCTCCATCTTCAAAATCATTATCCCTTACAGACTAATCACAAAACTCCACTACCTTGGTCTCGTTCAACCTTCTGCTACTGGATCCTCAGGTTTCTGACTGACAGGCCACAATCAGTGAAGATAAGTAAAAGTACCTCCTCCACAATAACACTCAACACTGGAGCTCCTGAAGGATGTGTCCTCAACACCCGACAATACTCCCTGTACACCCACGGCTGCGCCCTTAACCCGTACTGGCATCCCTGTACACCCACGGCTGTGTCCTCAGCCCCCTACTGTACTCGCTGTACACACACGTCTGTGCCCTCAGCTCCCTACCGTACTCCCTGTACTCCTATGGTTGTGTCCCTCAGTCGCCTGCTGTACTCCCTGTACGCCCACAGTTGTGTGCTCAGCCCCCTACTGTACTCCCTGTACACCCCCCGCTGTGGTTCTCAGCCCGCTACTGTACTCCCTGTACTCCCGTGGCTGTGTCCCTCAGCCCCCTGCTGTACTCCCTGTACACCCACGGCTATGCCCCTCAGCCCCCTACTGTACTCCCTGTACACCCACGGCTGTGTCCTCAGCCCCCTACTGTACTCCCTGTACACCCATGGCTGTGCCCCTCAGCCCCCTACTGTGCTCCCTGTACACCCACGCCTGTCTTCAGCCCCGTACTGTACTCCCTGTACACCCACGGCTGTGTCCTCAGCCCCCTACTGTACTCCCTGTACACCCACGGCTGTGTTGTTAAATTCCAAACAACCCCAGCTGCAAATTCACTGATGGCATCACCAAATCTGGAGGGATATCAAACAATGATGGGTCAGAATACAAAAAGCAGATCTCGGGCTTGGTGGCATGGTGTAATGATAACCCTCTCTCTCAAATTCGACAATAGTAAGGAACTGATCATTGACTTCAGTAAAAAAAGGAGGGGACCACGCACTCAACTACACTAACGGTTGAGGGAGGTGCAGGGCATCAACTCCTTCGGAGTGACGATAACTGACAACTTACCCTGGACTTCTCACATAGGTATGAAGGTATGGAAGGTTCAACAACGCCTCTGCTTTCTCACGTGACTCAGGAAATTCAGCATGCACTACTTCTACAGATGCACTTTTGTCAGCGGACTGTCCAGGTGTGTAACGACTTGGTGCAGCAACGCTCTGCCCAGGACCATCAGAAACTACAGAAGATTGTGTTCACAGCCCAGTCTATGATGGACTCCAATCTCCCAACCATTGACTCTATTTACACGGCTCGTTGCCACAGGAAGACTACCAAATTCTATCCCAGCTTACTGAGTGAAGGGAGACAGGAAATAGCTGCTGCCTTAACAGATATGTTAGTACCATCCTTGAACAGAACTGAGGTCGCATTGGACCGGAAAATTGCTGATCCCCTTGTTTAAGAAGAGTAGCATGAATAATCCAGTTAATTATAGACCAGTGAGCCTGTTATCAGGGGTACTGAAGCTGCTAGAGAAGATACTGAGGGATAGGATCTATTCTCATTTGGATGAATAAAATCTTGTCAGTGGCAGTCAACATGTTTTGTGCAGGCAAGGTCATGTCTTACCAACTTAATAGAATTCTTTGAGGAAATGACAAAGTTAATTGATGAGGGAGCGGATGTAGATGTCATGTACATGGAGTTCAGGAAGGCATTTGATAAGTTTTTCCATGATCGGCTTATGGGGAAAGTGAAGTCACATGGGGTCCAGGGTGTGCTCGCTATGTGGATAAAGAACTGGCCTGGCAACAAGAGATAGAGAGTAGTTGGGGAAGAGAGTTTCTCGAAATGGAGAACTGTGACCAGTGGTGTTCTATTTAAGATGTTTCTGGAAAGATACATGGATGGGCAGGGAACAAAGGGATACAGACCCTTAGAAAATAGGCGACAGGATTAGATAGAGGATTTGGTTCGGCGCAGGCTTGGACCACAGATCCACGGTGCAGGCTTGGCCTGTTCCTGTACTGGAATGTTTTTTGTTCTAACATTACCAAAGACCCATCACATGTCTGTAAAGACCTCCCACAACCTCTTCCATCAGGTTAAAAGATACAGAAGCTTGAACACACAGAGCAACAAGTTCAGGAACAGCTTCTTCATGCCTGTTATTAGACTGATGAATGGACTCTCTAATCTCAGATAATGCTGATCTTGTTCATGTTGATCTCGCTTAGTGCAGTGTAACCTATATGCCTTTCAGTCATGTTGTACAACCGTCGTTCTGTACATCCTTGCTTACTATGATCTGCCTGGATATCTTGCTACAAGTCAACATAAATCCTCACCTCCCTCCTTCCAGCTCCCTCCAGTACTCACGCCCAGCTCTCTCTGGTCCTCACCCCCGCTCCTCCAATTTCCCACCCCCAGCTCCCCCTGACCCCATCCCCAGCTCCCCGTCGTCTTTTCTCACTGTTACTCTCACACTGTTTGATTCTCTCTGTTTTCCTTCTCCCTGCCTTCTGCTTCTTGCCCTGAACCTATTATCTTCCCTTCTCCCTGCCCATGTGACTGTCTATTTCCTTGTTTTGCTTCCTTTCTCTCTTAGACTTACTGCCAATCTGTTTGCCTCACTGTGTTCTCTCTCTCCTTCCTTACGTGTCTGTCTCTTTCTCCATCGTTGTGATGGTCATGACTAATGTATTCGTTTGAAGAAGTTGATGGCTCATTGGTTCGATGTTGGCAATGCAATTAACTCAACTGGGTTTTGGTATCATGGACATAATTTAAATTTGTTGTCAAAACAGCGACCAGAATGTGGGTATCCATTTAACAGCCAATTGTTAACATCGAAATATTTTGGAACTGCCAATCTCCCAATGCTCTGTATACTGGCTACTCAACGCATTCTATTGGCGTGTATAATGGCCTGACATGGTAACGGCTCTGCCCAGGACAATAATATACTACAAACGGTTGTGTGCGCAGACCAGATCATCACGGAAGACAACCTTCCATCCATTTATACTTACCATTGTCACAGAAAGGCTGGCAACATCAAAGATCTCTCCCAAACCTGTAATGATCTCCTTCAAACGCTTCCAACAGGGAGGAGATACAGAGGCTTGAAAACATGGACCAGCATGCTCAGGAATACTTCCTTCCCTAACATTATTAGACTGACGAATAGACATCTCTAACTTTTCAAATAATATTAATCTTGCTAATGTCGATCTTGCTTTGACCACCTCCTGTGAAGCTGTAACCATATATGCCTCACTCTGTCCAAGGACCCTATGATCTCTGTTTTCTTGTTTACTATCATGTGCCTGCACTACATGCAAAACAAATGTTTCCGTTGTACATTTGTCTAAAATAAATCAAATCAAATCAGATCGAACAAGTGGACTGCAGTGGCTCAATGTCTTCTCAAGGGCAACTTGAAAAGTGAATAATGGTGGCCCAGTCAGGGATACCCATATCCCATTAACAAATATAAGAAAATGACCACACTCAGGGAAGATAGACAGAGACGTCAAATCGATTTAAGCATGATCTTAGATATATAGGTATCCCTCGGTATCAGAAAGTAGAATGTTCCTACGACACTGTTCGCAAGTTAATATGGTGTAAAGTGCAGTAGCACTAATTTGTGTGGGAAAGATTTCGGCTTTCTTCGTAAAAGTGAAAATCCTCTTTGGATTTCTTTTGGTTAGCGAAACTAAGTCCCCATGTAGGTCATTCGGAAAGGGAAGTGGTGAAAAGCCAACTTTTGAAAAGTGGGCGATATCTATATCTACGTCAGCATGATATTCAGGATAATGGGATAAGTGAAAAGTAAATGAACTGAATCTTACATTTTATACCACCCCAGTTGATCATCATTCTGTTTGTTTGCTCTTTTTCTTCTATATCTTTCTTTCTCTATTGATTCCTCCTCCCCTTCAAAGCAGACTTCCCAGTCAACGGTATTAATCACACTCTTTTCCAGCTGCTTTCAGTTCAGGAAAGTTCCCCAGCACTTTCTGTTAGTTTCTTTACATTTCTTTGTATAATTTCAGATTTACAGCATCATCCTTTATTTGATTTCACCTTCAATGTTGTTATTTCGTGGAATGTTGGTATCTCTGCTGAGGGCAGCATTTGGTCCCATCACTAATTGCCCTGACTCTGAGGCCATTCGACAAGCCAATGGAAAGTTAAGCACATTGTTATGGGTCTGAAGTCTCACTTAACCCAGGCCGGGTAATAACGTTAGATTTCTTTACTGAAGGTGATCAGTGAAACAGGAAGGTTTCCAGACAAAATGTTGCTTTTACGGTGTTTTTCATGAAATTCACTTTTATTCCAATTCTTACCATTTTTATTTAAGTTCTGTCATCAGCTGTGGGAGGACTTGAAACAAATCACTTGAAACAATATCTTTAGTTTAATAAGCTTTGCTCCTGCGACATTCCTACATTCATACATTGTCCTAATCATGAAGCAACGTCCGAGACAAGAACAATTTTGTGATTGAAATATTTGTAATTGACAAAGTGTCCAGAAGAGAGCTTGAAGCGTTAAGTCTAAATTTTACCAACGTGCAGCCAATGGTTTGTTGAGCAACAGCACTGACACAGAGATGAAGATCGGGGATATTATGAGCTGGGAGTGGACAGGTTTGGTGACAGAGAGAACACGAGACATAAAGCAGTTCAGGGCAAAAAGAGATATCGAGGTTGTGCACAGGTCTCTGCCATTCATGGGTAATGAATGGAGACTGCAATTGACACTGTAGACAATAGTTTCTATTTCCGACAAATATAGATAACAGAAATTGCCACGAGGTTCAAACTTGTTTATGGGATTAATGAATGGACAGAGGTAGAGAGCACCAACAATAGCGAGAATAGGTTAGTAGCACACCCTTCACCCTGCCCAGAATAATCATCAGCACTGCTGATATCCGATATGGCAGAAATTCCTAATGGGGGAGATCTTGAAAAGACTCAAGGAAAATGTCCTATCCATTGTTGAAATATTCCAGTCTGCTATTCCCACATTCAGATCTGTCCTCTCTCTGTCTACACAGCTGTTGATCTCTGTTACTGTTGGAGCTGATGCATCTGCTACTACAGTGGGATAGCACAGTGAATGAAGCCCCTCACTAATAGGAGGGGGAAACCCTCCAGTGACACAGTAACATTGCATGGAGACTGACATTAATCACAGCCACTGAGCAAACAGTCCCAGCTTTCAATACAGCACATTCAATTTACAATATAACTGAACTGGACTACTGTTGGCATTGCTTGCTATTGGTTAAATCTCCCATTACCAATTGCTCCACTGAAGTCAGTTGTGAGGGAGAATGATGGATGTTATCTTTTCGTAGGCTAGATGATCTTGTCCTGTTGTCCGTTTACTTTGCTGTAACCATCTCTCCCAAATCCATCCACCCCTCCAAAATAATGACAATCAAGATGTTGTTACTGTGCTGATCTCCCCTCCATGGGAACAAACGCTAGACAACAGACTGTCATTGGACACAGTTTCCCTGAACATAGACAGGAAGTGTGGACTTCTCTGAATGTTCCTCTCACTGCTCTAATAAGGCAACTTTGGAACTTCCATAGAGAATATGCTTCTGTAATTAATTTATACAAATTGACAAACTTCTAAATGCAGTTTTATTTGCTGTAAAACAGTATTTTTTTTACACATTTTGTCCTCACTCCAAAACCAAAGTGTTAATTGCAATGAACGTACTCATTAAGACTTATGAATTAATGAGTCAGGTTCGAATGGACATGACATTGGCTGCGAGATAAGGCGGAATGGGGGCAGTGGCTGTGGAGACTGCATGGGGAATTACAATGATATTCCCCAGTCATCATCACTCTTTCTGACAGATAGAATTAAATCTAATGCACAACAGGGAAACAGCCAACATTTGGGAGATGTAATGCTGAATGACAATGTGATCTGAACAGGATAATTTTAAATGTGATAAAATGAGCAATATTTATATACACATCATTTAATATTTGGGTATAAAGATTGAGTAGAGTCACTGGACCTGAAACATTAATTTTGATTTCTCTTCACAGATACTGCCAGACCTGCTGAGCTTTCCCTCTCAGTTCTGTTTTATTTGTTGAATTTGGATCATATTGTTCATATCAGACAGGATACTTACAATTAAAAGCAGACACTAATAACAAAATGTGAAGAGCTATGGGGACAATACAGGAGAGTAACAGTAGAAATATAGTCATTCCAAGCTGGAAGAGACAATGGGCTGAGTTTCCCCCACTTTTGCTGTAAATAATTCTGCGATATGTAATCAAAGCCTTTGGAGACAGGGTAGACAAGTTTGTTCAACGTGGTCACAGAGTGCTCCACCATAAATAATCTATTCCTATTATCTCATGAAATTTCAGCTGCCTCTAAAATGTCTTTTTAAACAAAGTGGAGTTCCTGAGATTTACAGGATATTCAGAAAAAAATATTCTTTCTTTCCTTTGGATCTTAAAGAAGAAACACATTTCGGTCGTAAAACAGGTGTCCCAGACACACTAACTATAATAGGAAACGGAAAGGACTACATTGTCCATATAAAACCAAACTCAGCATGTAAACCTGACAAGAAACATGAAATATAGTGATACGGAAACATGAAATGCAAACAGAAAATGGTGGAGAAATGCAACAGATGAGGAAGTAACTGCAGAGAGAAACAGAGTTAACATATCGAACATGATGTGACACTGTTCTGAAAAAGTCATATTGAAATCAAAGGTTAATTCTGTGTATCGCTGCTCAGAGGGTGACAGACCAGCTGAGTTTCCCTCTATCGATTACTGTTTCTTTCTGAACTGCAACAAATTGACTGATCTGAACGATATAAGCAAAGCTGCTATCTCAGTTGAATCTCGAGTAATTTATTATGGACATTAAATGAGAAATTACAAAGTTCCTATATTTCAGAGGGCTCTAAATATCGATGACGTATTGCATTGTGAGACAAACAATTGTGAGACACTGTCTTTTTCATAGGTACATCTTAGATATTCTGTCCAGTGGACACACAGTCTACCTTTAGTTTCCTCAATGTAGAGCAGACCACAATATGGGCAGCGAATGTAGTAGACCGGATGGTGGGAAATGTTTGTATGATGCTGCTTCACCTGGGAGGCATGTTTGACCCTTGGATAGTGAAGAGGGAGGAGGTAAATGGGAAATGTAACAACTTCGGCAGGGGAAAGTGAAGTGGACCTGTGATGGAGGGGTGGGGGGAAGGTGTTGGGCGAGAATAAAGAGCGGACCAGGGTGTCCTGGAGGAATTGTCCTTCAGAAGGCGGAAAAGGGAGAGGAGGCAAATATGTGTCTGGTGGTGGCATCGCGCTGGAGGTGGGGGAAATGCAGACTGATGATCCTCTGCCTGTGAATGCTGGTGGGATGATAGGTAATGACAAGTGGAACTCTAACGCTGTTGCAGGAGGTAAGAAAGAGGCTGAGGGTAGAAGTGCAGGAGGTTGGTCGGAACTGGTCGGAACTGTCCTGTCGATAACAGTGCTGGGGAATTCTTGGCTGAGGAAGAAGTGGACATTTCAGAGGCCACATTTTTGTAGTTGACATCATCAGAACCAATGCGGAGGAGACGAAGGAACTGGGGGAATGGAATGGAGCCTTTGCAGGAAACAGGGTGTGAGGATGTATACTCCAGGTAGCTGTGCGATTCGGTGGGTTAATACTGGATATCAGTGACCGGTCTATCCCCAGACATAGAAGCAGAGATATCGAGGAAAGGAAGGGAGGAGTCAGAGGTAGACCAGGTGAATGTGAGGGAAGCGTGCAAATTGGAAACGATGAACTTTTCCAATTGTGGACAAGAGAGAGGAGCAGCAGCGATGATATCATCTACGTATCGGATAAAGAGTTGTGGATGGGGGCTGGAATAGAACTGGAACAAGGAATGGTCTACGTACCCCATGAAGGAACAGGTATAACTTGGGCCCACGTGGGTATCCATGCACCCCCTCTGTATGGCAGGAGCAGGCTGAAGCAATGGGTCTGCATGAGCAGTTCTGTTTGTGGATTTTCAGGAGGAGATAAAGTGAACTCTGTTATCAGAGGACCATCAGCTTCTGGACTGTTAGGTGGGGATGAGTGTGGGGGGGGGGGGGACAGTGGAGGGGCGAGTGGGGGGGAATCTCCAGATGAAATGTGGTCATATTTAGTTAATAAAATAACCTGATGTGCCATGGTAGGGTTATGGACCAGCAGGTGATATGTGGAGGTATCTGAGAGCTGGCACTCAGCCTCTGAATTGTAGACGTGAGTCCACCAGACTACAGCAGCACCTCCCTTATCGGCACAGGCTGAATAACATCGTCAGGGTTGGATCGAAGCATACAGCGTACAGTCTGTTCAGAGGGTGATAGGTTGGATAGGGTGAGAGGGATACAGAGAATTTAAGACAACCAAACTCATATGGAGCGTTCTTAACGAACAGATTGAGTTCAAGTAAATGCCAGAGGAATGGGTCCAGGTGTAGGGAGAGTGTTGGAGCTGGGCGAATGGTATATGGGATGGGGAGTGTACTCTTGCACAAAGAAATGGACACCGAGAGAAGATGGTGGAAGAGGAGTTCAACATTATGTCGTGCCTGAAATTCATTGAAGTGGGGGCACAGAGGGATAAAACTGAGACCTTTGCCGAGTACAGAACATTCAGCATTAGAGCGTGGACGGTTAGGAGGGAAGGTGAATATACGACAGGAGGTGGGCTTGGGGGAGGGGATGGACTCAGATTGAAGGACATGGGTGGGGTGGCATCTTCCAAAGGCTTATAGGCATCTCTAAGTTATTCCAGCTTGTGGGCCTTGTATATGTGGCAAGCATGGCGAATGAACTGGAGAATGAAGTAGAATTGGGGAATGGTGCAGCCTTTAGCCAATGTGATATGATGCTGCTGAACAGAAAAAAAAATTGTTGATCTCAGTGGCAACGACACCGCACGACCAGTCCTCAGAAAGTAAATGATTGAAAATAATTGGAATCATTATCTTATTGTAATGGTCTGATTTCATTGGGGTGACACCCAACCAGCAAGGTCTTACTTTTCTGAGATTTTAGACCAAACTGTGAAAACTGAATGTATCTTGATGTTATTAATAAGACAAATCCATCCATGGTTTTGGAAGGCACTAGCAAGGGCGGAGTTTATTTGTCATTCCCAATAGCTCTTGGGAAGGTGTCATTATTCAATGAGGAAATTATCAGCACAGAATTTCCTCCAATTCCCATTGACCACAGTTTCCTGAGAGTCAATGATGCTACATGAGTCAAATACTACTTTGATGGCACCTCAACTGACATTGGAAAATCAGTTAAAATACTCAAGAGAAAAAGGTGTAGAACACGGCATACTTGAACAATGTAGTCACTGTCCTCGCAATGTTTAAGGACAAACAAATGCATGGACTTCTGATTCTGAGGAGAGGTCTTTCCTATTTGGGATGAGGCTGTTTGTTGAAGCGCTGTGACAGAGAGACAGGAAAAGGTTCCACTCTATATGGGGTAAAAAACACCCTATTACCGGTACATTACACAGTGACAGACATACACTATTGTCTGTTCCTATTGGGCATTCAACATCTCAATCTCATCATTCACTGATGACCAATAGCAGCACAGAATCCAGCAGCTCCCATCACCCCAGTGGAAAGCTAAAATGGGTAAGGGATGGCCACTGGAAGTGGGAGTAACTAAGGAATTGGTGTAACTTACAGTGGGAGTGGCAGAAGAAGGGTGTGAAGAGATATCATCAGTGGAAGAGTATGTGGCAGCAGAAGGTGTAGTGCAAAGGAAGTAGGAGTGTAAAGAAAGAGTAGGACGGGGAGGAAGAATGGCTAATGAAGTTTGAGTGACTGGGAAAAGGTTGTTTTCGGAAAAGTGAGTTTGGGTGAAAACCACCAATGTTCAGGAAATTTGGGATCTGATTCTATTGAAAACTAAGATTTGATGTACTTCTTTTTCTATCACTTGATTCTTTAACAAATTGTACATACACTCTGTAGTTTTGTATCTCCATCAAATGCAGGTGACTTTTTTTTTCTCCCCTGCTGTTGTGTCTCAACATTTTTGAATGTTTTTAACAGTATGTATTTGCTTCCAATTCAAGGTAGACATGAGAATATGATTTGATCTCCTGCACTTTGTCCATAACATGGAATTTAATTGAATATTAATCCTCATCACATTGACTGATTCAAGCAATGAATCAGTGTCCATCCTGCAGATGAAAAATTTCTTCAGTTTTCACTATTGTTACAAAGGACAGTGCCACACAACAGACTAATGTTCCAGTGCAAGGTGCCAAACCGAAGTTCACCCTAAATTAGGTACACACTTTATGAACAAGGCATGCTGAGGAACAGATGTAAAAGGTGAATTTAACTTTGTATCGAAAATGGAATTTGCAGCACCCTCATAATAGGTGTTAACTACATCACTCTGTAAATTCCCCAAAATAAGAACAACAAGAGACTAGAATTCTTAATTATTCCTTTGTAAATAACATGTGGAGAACAGGAAGGAAATCAAGGTTTGTTTGTGATATTCATAAATGATGATGGTGAGAATGTGGAAGATGGATGGAAGTGGAATGATAACTAATGTTAGGGATGACACAAAGATTAGCTGGGTGCTTCACAGTGAGGAGGACAGGGTTAGGCTACAGGACGATATAAACAGATGATTTCCATATCCAGATTTATGGCCAATGAAGTTTAACACTGATAAATGTGAGAGGATGCACATCTGAATTAACAAGACAAGTGAGAACTCAAACTTTGAAGAGCGAGGGCTAAACTTGCTCCATTTTTCTTTGCAGCAGGGAAGGTTGAGGAGGGAACCTGGTACAGGTATACAAGAGCATAAGGTATATGGAAAGGATGAACCAACAGCAGCTGTTTCCCTTACTCTAACGGTAAAAACAAAAGGAAACATACTTAAAGTGATAGGCAGGGGATTGAGAGGGGATTTCTGGAGTCTGTAGTGAACAGGGAGGGTGGCACAGACATAGAATATAAAGTTCCTATGTGTGGAAACAGACCCTTCAGCCCAAAAGGTCCACACTGATCCTCCAAAAAGTAATCCACCCAAACACATTCCTCCTATATTTACCGCTGACTAATGTACCTAACCTACATGTCCCTGAACACTTTGGGCAATTTAGCATGGCCAATTCACTTATCCTGCACATCTTTGGATTGTGGGAGGAAATCGGAGTACCTCCAGGAAACCGAAGCAGATATGGGAGGAATGTGCAAAATCCATACAGGCAGTCATCCAAAGCTGGAATCAAACCTGTGTTCCCAGCACTCTAAGACAGGCGTGCTAACCACTGAGCCGCATTTCTGCCCCTAATAACATGTGTCTGGAATGCATTTCCTAGGCGGGTGATTGATCAGGTAATCTCACAAACTTTAAAAAAAACCTTTGGATATGCATTGGTGGTGCAGGCTCGCATTTTCATTCAATGATTCTATGTGGTGGCAGCCACGAACACTCAGATATATTCTGAAGCAATCGCTAAAGGCAGTTCCTAGTTTGTTCCATTGACTGTACTCAGTAAGTGAGCCTCCAGTGAAGTGCTGGTATTATCTCCCACTTTCTATTTAAATGATTCGGTTTCCTTGAGTTGGTAATGTAATTTCCCGTGTCGATGATGTCATTTCCTGCCCTTTTTCTCAGAGGATGGTAGATGGAGTCAAAATTGATGTGTTTGTTGATGGAGTTCCAGTTGGAATGCCATGTTTCCAGGAATTCTTGTGCTTGTCTCTGTTTGGCCTGTCCTAGGATGGATATGCAGACCTAATCAAAGTGGCGTACGTCCTCATCAGTAAGTAAGACATTCGTATTGGGATCACATTTTTGTAGCTAGTTGATTTTCATATATCCTGGAGACTAGTTTTCTGCTTGTTTTTCCGTTGTAGTGTTTGTTAAAGTTCTTGCAAGGCTTATTGTTCCTGGAGAAGAACTGACAAAGATGTGAATTTATTGCGGTGCTCAGAAGTATGAAAAAAGTTGCAGAGTAGAAAAAGAATACTCTGTTAGCTGGCATTATAGCATCAAGGAATTCTAATCTCAAAGTTGTCAGTAAAAGAGCTAGAAGTGAAATAAGGAAAAAACGTCTTTATTTAGAGAGTTGTTACGAATTGGAATTGACCGGCTGGGAAAGTTGTGGATGAAGATTCAAAAGAGAACCGGATATATATTTGGAAATTATCAATTTAACGGGCAACAGAGAGAGGGCTGGCAAATGGGAGGTGCTTGGGAAATATTTTTGGAACTGATGCATACATAATGGCCAATGGCTTCCTCCTGTACTTTAAAGTTTTGTACTCTATCATGTGTCAGCTGTAAATAAAAGTCAGTATCCAATTATTTCACTATGTAAATACTAGCAAATATCTGATTATTTGGTGCAGCATAAGCATTTAAAATGCAAGTATTGCAAGGTCAGCTTCATTATGAAGTCTAATTATTACTCCAAACATGAATATTTTACATGTTGTATTCCCATTACTTAAACAAATATATCATTGCTTTGTCACAAAACTTTTGGATAGCTTTGACTTTTCACTGACACAATATTACGTTCGTTGTTTTTTTTCACTCTCCACGTTTCATATTAAACATCATTCATTCTAAAAATTGGAAGTTTTCAAATTATTATTCACTAAAATTTGATAACAAAAATAATTTATTTAGTTTAATATTCACATTCCATAGTGAATTATTGCAAGTTTTAAATTGCTGGCAAATAGCTGAAGATCGTACATTTCAGTGAGAAATTAAACTGATTGTTTATACATATATTTAAAAGAACGCTAATTCTATTTGTATGTTCAATCGTTTTCTCACTCTGAACATCAAATCATTCAGAAGCCAACCACTTTAAAAATATGGGAGTAGCAAAACATTGCTTTGAATCCTGACATTAAATATCTAATTCTGATCAGCACAAGAGTTATGGTCTTTCTCCGATAAAATAAAATGTACATGCTTTATTTCTGTGTTAGAAAATCTTGACAGGAGTTTATATTTTAATTCCATAAATATAGAATCAACACAATTGATTGAAGTGATTATAGTTCAGTTGAATGATTATCGTTCACATCTTATTTTTGCCCAATTCATGAAATATAGCAAACATCCGACTATTGTTCGGTTCAGTAAACTCACCACCTTGCAATGAGCTATGCTGAAAATTGCTTCCAATAGATCTGAAATCATTTACACTGTTATTGGACCTCACAGCTGCCTGAGATACACAGAGACTCAGTTGCCTTTTCCAAAATCTGTACATTGAGTTTCTAACCTGGTTCGGGGCAGTCAGCCAAACATTACTTCAAAACAAATAATTTGGAATCCACCTTGGGCAGATGGAGAACCCGTCAACAGACTATCATTTGTCTCAGTGTAGGTACAAATGTTGTCCAGGTTAAATACTAATGGCTGACCAGCAATCAAGTTTTAAAATTCATCTTCAGTCAGAGCCTGGCCCAGAGAGCAGACGTGTTGACATGGAGAGCCAGAATCACACCATACAAGTTACCTATAGTGATGAAATCTGACCTGCCTCCAAGATTCCATACACCTGCACCCCGGGTGAAGACATCAACAAGTTGACAATCTATTGCAGTGCCTTGTGCCTCTAAATCCATATCCAATAAATGGCACCTTCACATTCTCCAGCATCAAAATAAATTTGTACATCTCTGTGAATTGTCAGAGATTACTACATGGATCATACAGTAGAATGTATGTGAAGTAACCAGCAGCAAACGGCAAACCAAAATCACATTAATAACTGAACTTGGCGGATTCTGTTTGGTCTAAGTAACCACATATATTATACTGGCTTTCAGGTGACTGTAACAATACACACCATAACTGGAGGTATTGGCCTTACACCCCTCCAAAGCTTCCTGATCTCACACACATCACTCCCGCACACAATCAACAATTGATGACAATCCACAAGCTGGGTGAAACTGGAAACACAGAACAGTGCAGAACAGTGCAGCACTGTACAGACCCTTCGGTCTTTGACTTTCTATCGACCTTTAATCCTACTCTAAGATCAAACTAACCTACATACCTTTCATTATACTGTCATTCATGTGCCTATCCAATTATATATACCGAATATAGTTGACATTACTCCAACTGCTGGCTGTTCATTGTACACACCCACCCCTCTGTGAAAGAGCCTACCTCTGACATCACCCTTAAACCTTCCTCCAATTACCTGAAAATCATACCCCGTCGAGAGTCATTTCCTGGCAGAAAGTAAATGGCTATCCACTCTATCTATGTGTCTCATCCTCTTGAACACCCCTGTCAAGTCACTTTCCATTCTTCTTCGTTCCAATGAGGAAAACACCCTAGCTCCCTCAAATTTTCTTTGTAGACCTGCCCTCCAGTAGAGGCAGCATCTTGATAAATCTCCTCAGCAATCTCACCAAAGCATCCACATCTTTCCTATAATGAGGCAACCAGAGCTGATCACAATATTCTAAGTGTGGTCTCACCAGGGCTCCATAGAGTAGCAGCATAACCCTGCAGCTGTTAAACTCAATCCCTCGGATAATGAACACATCAAACACATCCTTAACAACCTTATAAAGCTGGGTAGCAACTTTGTGGGAGCTATGTCATGAACCATATGACCCCCCTGATTCCTCCACAATGTAAGAATCCTGCCTTTAACCCTGTATTCTGCATTCAACTTCAACCTTCCAAAATGAATCGTATCCCACTTTCCATATTGAACACAATCTGCCACTTCGCAGCTGGGTACGGCATCTGTCAATGTTCCTGTTGCAAACTACAACAGCCCTCCACACTATCCATAGTTCCACCAATCTGTGTTACATCATCAAACTTATGAACCTACCCTTTCACTTCGTCATCCAAGTCATTTATCAAAATCACAAACAGCAGAGGTCCCAGAACCGATCCTTACGGAACACCACTGCTCACCTAGTCCACACTGAATACTTCCAATTTACCACCACCCTCTGTATTCTATGTGTTAGCCAATTCTGTATCCAGACAGGTAGGTCTCCCTGTATACCATGCCTCCTTACATTCTGAATGAAACTACCATGGGGAAGTTTATCAAACACCTTGTTAAAATCCATGCACTCCGCATTCACTGCTCTACCTTCTTCAGTATGTTTAATCCCATCGTCAAATAATCCAATAAGAGCTGTGAGGTATGACCTGCCCCTCATAAATCCATGCTGACTATTTCTAATCAAACCTTGTTTTTCCAGAATCCTCTCCAATAGTTTGCCCAATACTGATGTAAGACTGACTGGTCTGTCATTCTCAGGAAAATCCCTGTTTCTTTGCCTGAACAAAGGATTTCATTTACCACCCTCCAATCAACCGACGCTACTCCAATGGAGAGTGAAGGCGCAAAGACCATTGACAAAGGCACAGAAATCTCTTTCCTCTCTTCTTGTAGTAACCCAGAGTGTTTCCTTTCTGGCCGAGGGATTTATCTATCCTTATGTTTGTACTTCAAACAGTCTGTATTTCACCACAACTTTTTACTCCCTGTCCAACCAACTGATTGACTGTTTTCCAATTCAGGGCTCTGTACAGTGCTGCCTTCCTGACCAAGTATGGTTCCCAATATCCTGTGTATTATGGAATGGAAAACATGGGAAGCTTTGACTCTACTGCTGCTCAGATGCAGCCTGACTGCTGTGCTTTTCCAGTGCCACAATTTTCAACTCTGATCACCAGTCCTCACTTTCTCCATTACTGAGGGCTGTCCCTTCTGCACACTGAGCAGGGAACTAATCAGCCGAAACTCGTGGTATTTGGAGCTGACTGTTCAGTTCTGAAAAGTTGCATTTGATGAACACATTTACTAAAAAGGAATTTCAAATTCAACAAATATTTATTCAGTCCCAGAGTTACAGTTTTGGTTCATGAATTGCACAGGTTGATAACGAACAGTGAATGACTGAAGAACTCCGAGGTGCAGAGTATTCCAGGCGATATATTCCAGGTGGGATGTGCTTTACCTTGTTGCTGGTATTATTATCAGACAGACAGATATGACAAGGAAACGAGGTGACATGTGGAAGTGTGACATTTTTCCCATTACACAGATGTGTTTAAGGGAGGTCGGGGCTAACAACTCAATATTCTGTGGTACCAGAAAAGAGTCAGGACAGAAGAGAGCGGCAAAAGAGGAGGTGATGTTGCCTTATTAATTATGGAATCAGTTACTGGCGTAAGAAGCGACAATATCCTGAAAGGATTTTCTAAAGAGGCTTGGTGGTTAGAGCTCAGGAGCAAAACCATGACAGAAACATGGCTAGGGATATATTATAGACCCCCAGATAAAGGAAAGTACGGGAGCAGGTATAAAACCAAGTTATTGAGGTGTGTAAAACAATAATAGGATAGTTACATTCAAGCATTTCAATTCCAAACATTCATTCGATCAGTGATAAATTTTTAAGAGGGGCAGGTGTTTTGAAATTTATTCCAGAGAGCTTCTTATATCAACACAGTTCAGATACAACAATGGGCAGTGCAGTGCTGGGCCTCACTGTGGGGAACGAAGCCAGTCAGCTGTTCCAGGCAGAAGTGGGAGAGCATTATAGGACCAGTGACCGTGATATCACACATTTTGACTTTGCGAAGGAAAAGACCCCAAAAATGTTAGAAAAAAAAGACCTTTTTGCATTGGGGAGACAGATTTTATGGAAAACAATGACAGGATCTGGCCAAAGTGCAGTTGCTTCTGGGTGAAACTGTAGCAGAACAAGGTGGGGCGGTGGTTGGGGGAATCATTTGATTAAAATTGCATTGATGACAGTGTCGGCCCAGCATGTTACACGGAAGATACAATTTAGGAAAACAAACCCAGTGAACCTCAGATGTCGACACAAATTCCGAACAGGATGAAAAGGGAAAGAGAAGCTTAAAGAAGGTACCAAGTGAGCAGGTCAATGAAGGTCCTAAAAGAATATAGCAAGTGGAGGGCTAAACTTAAACAATCAGTGGAAGAGCAGAAGGAGGGGTGATAAAACTTTAGCGGGTAAGATTAGCAAGAATCCACAGTCATTTTGTTTTGGTTTATTAAGGGGAAGAGGATAACGCGGGAAAGAATGGGAATATTAGAGACTAAGGGGACAGCCTGTTCACAGTGCCAGAGAATATGTTAAACACACCGTACGAATCGCTCTTCAGTTTGGAGAAGCAGTTCCTGGATTCAGGGAGAGTGACCGTTTGACCCTTGAGCAAATTGACACAGGAGCTGAGGAAGAATTGGGAATTTTATGCAAGATGGAGTGGGTAAATCACCAGATTAAAGACCACTAAGTCTCACATCAGTGAGAGGGAAACAATTGTAGAAAATTCAGAGGACTGTTGAGGCTGGATCATTAAATATCTTCAAGGCTGAGACAGACAGATTTTTATACAAGCGTTACGGGGAAATCACAGGAAAGTGGAATGGGGGATTAACAAAATAAATATAACCTAATCGAAAGAAAAGCAGACTCACTGAGCGGACAGACATATTGTTGTCCCTACGTCTAATGGTGTCCTTTTCCAATAACCTTGTATTCACAAGAACATCAAACTCTCTAACTATGGAGAGAGAGACACAGTTTGGAATGCAAGGAATTCATAAACGCAATACAAATGGACAGAAAGTTCGAGAGGACTGCAATAACACGGATTGCCTGTCAGGGTGAGGATTTGCATCGACACAATCATCACTACCAGAAGAAAGACCTCAGCAAGACACCCTCCAAGAGCAGACCTGCACTGGGGAGCAGGTAGTCTGGGGCCAGATGTCAAGGAGTGCTGAAAGCCTAAACACTACATCACTTTCGTGTCTCCTTCCTTCCCTGACCAAAATTAAATTTGGAGGTGTAGAGAGACATGCCGTTGGTAGCAGAGTAAGCAGGAACGCTTTGACATGAGAGGCTTCGGACAGCTCAGCTCAGCAAAATGTACAGGTAAACTCAAATAAAGTCCTTTTAACTTTATTGTTACAGCAGTCGAGATGGCATTTAGGGCAGTTGCACGCTCCATCTTGTGGGATGTGGTAGCTCAGGGAGAATTCAACTGTCCCTGTGGGCACTGCGGCCAGCTTCAGCTCCTGGGAGACCGTGTTAGCGAGCGACGCTGGGCGGCAAGGTGGGTCATGAGTTAGCACAGCTACCTCAGAGCACCAGGGACCAGGGTTCACATCCTGCCACGGGCAACTGTCTGTGTGGAGTTTGCACATTCTCCCCGTGTCTGCATTGGTTTCCTCTGGGTTCTGCGGTTTCCTCCCACAGCCCAAAGATGTGCAGGGTAGGTGAACTGGTCATGCTTAATTACCCGTAGTGTTACGTGTAGGGGAGTGGGTCTGGGTGGGCTGCTCTTCGATGGGTCGGTGTGAACTTGTTTGGCCAAAGGGCCTGTTTACACACGGTAGGTAATCTAATCTAGGATGCACTCAATGTCATCCGAGATACTGACAAATTCATAGACACGCCCTAGCTATGTTTCTTTAATGACTGTAATATTCCAGTCCAACTTTTAGTCCTGAGTTCATTAGCCTTACCTGTCAGTCCTGTTGTATTTAAATGAACACAATTTAATCCAACAGGCGTTCCTTGCTTCCTGTCATGTTCCATGCAGAGAGTAGATCGGCGACCACCAGGAATGGCAAAGGGAGTAGGCAGGGATTGCATGAATCCCCTGTGGCTATTACCCTCGAAAACAAGTAGACGATTTTGGATTGTTGGGGGCGATGTCCGTTCAGGGGAAAGAAACAGTTGCCAGGTTGGTGGTACTCCCACTGGCTCTTGGGCTCAGCGGGAAAGTGCATTAAAGTTAAGAGGGTCGATTGTTAATGGGACAGATCAAAAATTCTGTGGTCGCAAACGGGAATCCAAGATGGTGCGTTACCTCCCAGGTGCTAGGGTCCAGGATGTCTCCAAGTAACTGCAGAACATTCTCAAGGGGGAGGGGGAGCAGAAGAAATCATTATGCACGTTGGCACAAATGATATCCGTAGAAAAAGGGATGAGGTCCTGCAGCGTAATTACAGAGAGCTAGGAGAATCATTTTTAAAAATATCTTGACAGTAATAATCTCCTGAGAGGGAGATTAACGTCAGAGACTTGCACTGAATGGGTTCCAATATCTCTTGCGTCCAGTTTTGCTCGGGTTACAAGGGAGGGTTTAAACTAGATTGGCAAGTGGTCATATCCTCAAGAGCAGGAGGCAAGTGGAAGGAGATACAGTAATCAGAAATAGTAAGGTTAGGCTGGAAAACGACAGAGAGAAAGTAATGCATTTTGGATTAAATTGCATCTGTTTCAATGCACGAGGGCTGACAGGTAAGGCCAATGAACTCAGGGTGTGGATATGTAGGTGGGACTGGGATATTATAGCTATTACATTAATACGGTTAAGTGATGGAAAGGACTGACAGTTTAATGAGCTAGGGGACAGGTGCTTTAGGTGAGACAGAGATGGTGGAAAGAGGGGAGGGGGAGTTGCACTTCTGATGAAGGGGAGTACCACATCAGTAATCAGAGAAAAAAAAACTGATGGATTACCCAATGAGGCTTTGTGGGTGGAGTTAAGAAATAAGAATGGAATGGTGAGGTGTTGGGGTTGTAATATAGGCCCCCAAAGAGTCAACAGGAATGGGAGTAACAAATATGCAGGGAGAAAGGGAGACCTGCAGGAGCAATAGGGTTATCATACTAGGGGATTTTAATTTTTCCAATACAGACTGGAACGGACTGAGCATTAAGGGATCTGATGAGATAGAATCAGTCAAATGCGTCAGGAAAGTTTCCTCAAGCAGTATATAGAGTGTCCTACTCGGGAAGGGGCAAAACTCGAACTTTCCTGAAGAAATAGGGCTGGACAGGTGACTGAATTAATAGTGGAGGAGCACTTTGGGACCAGTAACCATAGTTCGATTAGTTTTCATATCGTTATGGAGAGGGACAAAACTGGTCAACAGGTTCATGTTCGAACTTCGGGCTTGGCTCAGTTCTAGGCCGCTGGGATCAAGGGAATCCCTGGACATATATAAGAGATTCAGGAGTTCACTGAATAAAGAAATCAGTCGGGTGAAAAAGGGGCAAGAAAGAGCCTTGCCTGAGAAGATTAGGATGAATGCAAAAAGGTACTTAAATATATTTTAAAAAAAGCAATAACTGGAGAGGAAATAGGACCCATCGAAGACCAAGGTGGACAAGTATGTGTGGAACTATAAGAGATGGGTGAAATCCTCAACGAATATTTCTACTCTATATTTACCGTGGAGAAAGACCTGATGACTTGAGAACTTGAGAAAGTTAGTGGTGATATCTTAGGGACAATACATATCATAGTAGAGGAAATTTGGACGTACTAGAATGTTTGAGAGTGGATAAATCTCATGGTCCTTACCCGATATATCGAAGAACACCTCAAGTGGCTCCAGAAGAATTTTCAGCGACCCTGGACTATCATGTTGATCATCACTGACCACAATGGATGTCCCGGAAGACTGGAGGGTAGCAAATGCCATGCCCTTATTCAAGGAGAACTGCACAAAAAAAAAGCCTTGGAACTACAGATCAGTAGGTTTAACATCCGTGGTAGGTAAGTTACTTGAGAAGGTTCTGAGGGATAAGATGTACATGCATTTAGAAAGACAGGCTTTGATTAGGAATAGTAAGTATGGCTTTGTGCGAGGAAGTTTGTGCTTGACAATTTTCTTAATGTAAGTGGATGAAGTGACCAGGAAGATTGACTTGGGTCAGTAGACGTCGAAACATGTGGTGTTGGAAAAGCACAGCAGGTCAGGCAGCATTCGAACGGCAAGAGAATCTATGTTTCAGGCATAAGCCCTTTATCAGGAAAGTCCAATATGTCGATTCTCCTGTTCTTCTGATGCTGCCTGACCTGCCGTGTTTTTCCAGTGCCACACGTTTCGACACTAATCTCCAGCATCTGCAGAGCTCACTTTCTCCAAGATTTAGTCAATATGGATTTCAATTACACCAGAACAGAATGAGGCCTTTCAACCCCTGGAGTCTGATATACAGGAGGAGGCCAATAAACCCCTCGGGCCTATGAAACTGTAACCAGATCATGCAGCACCAGTATCCAGTTGCACAGTAACAGGATCAATCTATTCAGTTACTTGAAGTCAGTAACACAGGAAATGGAAGAGGCCGCAAAGTGACTGGACTATGGGGTATACTGGAATAAAACCAGGCTACATAGCCCCTCAGAGCTGCCCTTCCATTCAGTAAGTCAGGGCTGATCTGCACTCGGCCGCAATTTCTCTTTTATGCCCAATTCTTTGTAGCCCTCGACTCTCTGACGGGTCAAAATCCATTGACACCCACTCGCACCCCCCAAACATTTCAATGATTTGGCCTCCCCAACTGTCTGGTCACAACGGTCACTACCCACTGAGAGAAGGAAACACTCCCCACACATATACTTTGGCCTATTGACATGGATAGAAGATATGAACACAACGTATAGTGACTGGACCTGATATCATGTCAGTACTTGATTCAGTGAGATGTCAAGGAGACTGAACAAAATTGATCTTGTTGGGAATCAGTTGTAAACTCCCCACTGGTTGAATCATTCAGAACACAATGGGGTTGGTGGACATCAATCCTCCCAGTCCCTGGATATCCCTTTGGGCAATCCTCAGGGGAGCGTCTTCGGCAAAAACATCTTCAGCTGCATCATCAATGTCTTTCCCTCTGTCATACGATTAGGGGTTGGGATGTTCTGTGAAGATTATACAATGTTCAGAACAATGAGTCACCTCCTAAGGTACTCAGGTATCAAATCAGAACAACATTCAAGTTTGTGCTGCTAATGTAAAGGTAACATTGATCAAAAACAGTGCTGGGCACTAAACATTTCCATGGTTAAAAGAAAGAGGAACTCCTTCAGCAACTCTAGCTGGTTTCACAGTAATATAAGAAAGCCATTCCGCCCATCTGATCTGTTGGATAACAAGAGGCGCAATGCGTTCACTCACTCCTGCCTATTACACAAGAAGACAATTAAAAAAAAACAGTAGATGTTGGAATCCAAAATACACACGCAGGAAGCTGGAAGAAAAGAATAAGCAAGGCAGTAACAAGATTTTGAGAGGTGAACGCCTTGGATATAACCATTCGTCAGGACTGTGGATGGGAGTAAGGGGGTCTATAGATAAAGTGGCCGGTGAGGGAGGAGGAATCAGAGTGACGAGGTGGGGATAAGTGAACACAGATCAAGCGTATCAGCGGGTTGGTGATGGGATGGCTGAGTCCAGTTGGTAGGTAGCTGGACAAAAGCTTGGTCAGAGGAATGGAAGGGAGGGGATGGTCTGGGGATGGAGTCGGGGGATTGGAAGTGAGGTTATTTGCAATTGGAGAATTCAATGTTGAGTCCTCGTGGTGTAGGCTACACACGAGACAGATGAGATCTTGTTCTTCCAAATCATAGTTTGGTTCATTGTGGCAATGGAGGACGCCAAGGATGGCCATGTTGGAAAAGGACTGAGAAAGAGAATTGAAATAGGAGTAATTTAGCTAGGATGACTACTACATTTTAAAACAGACAAAAACTTTATTCATAAAATTGCACAATGAAACACAAAGAACAGAATAAAGAATCACAACAGAATTCAACCTATTCAACTAGACCTAATTATGCTGTTCCGAGCATACACAACTGTCCCAATAAGCAAACTCCCAATAAAAACCAGTACAAACAGAATATATACTTCCAGGTTGAAATTGAAGGTCAGAAAAGAGAAAGAGTTTCCACACAGCTCCCAGATGAACTTCTCAGTTCAAAACTCAACTGAAAACTGCTCAGCTCAATTCAGCTCAGCTAGTTCAGCTAAAAGAGCTAACCACTCTTCCGTTTATTATACTGGTCACTTATAAAGCATGACCACTTCGGCCTGAAGTCTCATCTGTTTCCATATCAACAAAAGGCCTCTAAAACTCATTTTCATCTCTGTACCAAACCAGACTATCGGAGCTTGGCCCCGTTTTATTGTCCCTGCGAAAAAAAAAACCAAGGATAGAGTCTCCTTGAGCCAAGGAACAGCTTTTTGACAAATAAGGGACTTGCTTTGTGACATGTCTCCCCCCACAAAATAAAAAAGAACCATCAATGCTAAAAGATGGCTGCATTTTTAACCCTTCAAAACCAGTTAGTAGTCTCAAAACAGACAGATACATTATGCTAACTGTAAACATTCAAACATGCACAAACCCTTTCAAATTCAGGCCGCGGTACACCCACCACCGAACACCTCCGTATTTCATTCGAGTCTCAATAACTCAACAGCTTTCACTCTTTCGCAACCTTCCACATGCACAATTGTCAGATTGAATGGCTGCAACAAGAAGCTCCATCTAAACAATCTGGCATTTTTGTCCTTAGTTTTTCCCAGAAATGTATTGTGATCAGTGTATACGATTGTCTCAGATGCATTGCTGGTAATATAAACACAGTTATTGTGTAATGCCAACACTAACTTTAAAGTCTTTTTCTCCACCGTTGAACATTTCTGTTGACGAACTTTCGACTTCCCAGAAAAATACTGGGTTTTTCTATTCCCCCATCATCCTTCTGCAGGAACACCGGAACAATACCCACATCACTAGCAACGATAGCCACCTTGAAAGGCTTCATGTAATCTAGTGTAGCTCATTCTGGGAGCAGTGTTAACGCAGTCTTTAGACTGTAAAATGCCTTTTGACAGTCCTCTGTCCACTGAGAGTTCTTGACCTTGACAATTTGGTGAGTGGAGCTGCCGCACTGCTTAAAGTTTGGCACAAACTTTCCGTAAAATCCAGTCAATCCCATGAACCGTAGTACTGCATATTTCTTTTTGTCGACGGTGTGAAACATTCCCCAACTACTTTCGTTTTCGTATCTCATGGGGCCATTTGTCCATGTCCAATAACGTGACTTGGGCTTTCTCAAATTCACTTTTAGCTAAGTTTACCACCAAGCCTGCCTTCTGAAGTTGATCGCACAAGTCTGATAACTGCACTAAATGTTCCTTCCATGAGTGACTAAAGATCATCAGGTCATCAACGTAGACCACACAGTTCGGTAATTAGGCAATGACTCTGAAATGTGGCTGGATCATTTTTCATACTAAATGCCACGATTTTGAACAGAGGTCCGTGCCAGTAGTCTCTGAGCAAATCCAACTTTGAAATGTAAGTAGCTTCTCCCACTTTTTCGACACAGTTCTCCAAACATGGAGTTGGATCTGCATCAGTCTTTGTAACGGCATTGACTTTGTGATAGTCCACACATGACCGTTGGGCACCATCTGGTTTTGGTACCATGACTTTATGTGAACTCCAGTCACTGTAACTCACTTCGATTATGACGTATTGGAGTGTGCGCTCTATCTCCTTCTGAACCTGTGCCACTTTTGGAGACTAATGCCCATAAGGATGTTGCTTAATCAGAACAGCATCTCCTGTGTCTACATCATGCACAATTATATTCGTACTTCCCAGTTTATTTCCGCATATCTCTCCACAAGATAGTGAAAACCCTTTCAGGTCACTTTTCTTTTCTTGTGTAAGGTAACTCAATAATTTATCCCAATTTTTGAAAACTTCCTCATTCTCCAATTTGATTTGAGGAATATCCAATTCAGAATCCTCTGAACTTGGTTCTTCCTTCTGTGCTGTAATCATTAACACCTTCTCCTCTTGCTTTCCTTCCCGATCAAAATACCTTTTGAGAATATTCACATGACACACTCCGTGAGATCTCATCCTGTCTGGAGTCCGTATCAAATTGAATGAGTCCCTCATTCAATTTGTTCCCAATTTGATAAGTTACGCCAAAACTTACTTTTCAAGGTTCAACTGTTACTGGAAGTAACACTAATACTTTTCTCCCAATTGCAAAATTGCCAATTTATGATTTCTGATCCACTTCCTGTTTCTTTGTATGCTGCAATACTTATAAATGCTGTCTACCCAACTCTCCAGCTCTATTTAATCGTTCCCTAAAATTTGACACATCATCCAAATGGATGGTCTCTGAATTCTGACTTATTAATTTCTCCTTAACCAATGTTAATGGTCCTTTCACTTTAAGCCCACAAATTAATTTAAATAGACTGAACTTGGTCAATTCATTCTGTGCATCTGTGATCACAAATAGTTCAAAAGTAAGTTCCTTATCGCAATCATCTGGATAATCCTGACCATAAAACCTCAAAATGGTCTTCAGTGTTTGATGCCATCTCTCTCATGCTCCCTGCGATTCCAAATAGTACGCAGTAAATTTGAATTGCTTTATTCCCAAGTTATCCATCATCTCCTTGAATAGTTCGGACGTGAGGTGTGATCTGTCTGGATCTTTATTGGTAGTCCGTACCTAGTAAAAGAAAATAAGCATTTTTCTACAACTCTTTTAGCTGTGATGTTGCATAATGGGTCTGCCCCCGGAAATCTAGTCGACGCATTCATTATTGTTAATAAATACTTATTTCCACTTTTTGTTTGAGGTAGGGGCCTACACAATCTATCAAGACTCTTGTGAAAGGTTCCTCAAATGTTGGAATAGGTGTTAAAGTTGCAGGTTTATTACTGTCTGTGACATGTTTGAGACATCTGGCAAAATTCAACTACATCTTTGTGTAGTTCAGGCCAGTGAAAGTATCTTTGTATTCCAGCCTGTAATGTCCTCACCCCGAAATGATCTCCAAGTGGTAGCTCATGTGCCACTCGCAGCGCCTCCTTTCTATCCCCAACAGGAAAAACAATTTGAAGAATTTCTGTCCACGCCTGATCTGCTTCAATGTGCGCTGATCTCCATATCCACATTAAGGCATAATTTGTTAAGTAATAACACACAGGAATGCATTCATTCTCTTTTTTGCTAAATGTTTTTTGATATAACTTTTGTAATTCCTCATCTTTGTGCTGTAATTCAATTACCTTAGCAGAGCTAAAATAATTTCATGTTATCAGGCTTGCTCCTTCTGTTCCACTTATCTGGTCAAAAAGAAAAGTTCAGATAACTCTATGTCAGCTTCCTTATCTGCGCCTTTATCCTGCTTCAACTTGTGCATTTGTGATCTTCTGATGACGTAATCAGGGAAAATTCCTGGATAAACATTCTCCAGGTCTTCAGTTGCCTGCATCTCCACTGCCTTTTCAACTAGAGCAGGCAGCACGCCTACCAGTTAATCAGCTATGTTATTTGCAAGGACAATTTTTATTCCTGGAGCTGAGAGTTAGGGGTCCAGTACTCCTACCACACATTCTCCGCTCTTCTCTGGACTCCATCGCCTCACTTTACATAACTGAGCACTTTTTGCCTCACTATGAATTCCTGTTTCCAGCACATTTTCTGGCAATAGTCTCTGAAGAGTTCATAAAGCCTCGCCCCTCAGCATTACAGACTGAAAATATCCTGTTTCAATTAATATTGGAACCTCCTTACCAATTACTCCTGGCCTATGTGAATAAACTTTACCCTTCCATGTAGATTTTTTACGCAGAGTTAGCACGTCCACTGATCATCTTGTACACTCTGAGGCAGTTGCCTAACTCCCCCTATGCTTTCTGTTACTAATTCAACGAAACTTCCAGGCTTGTCTTGTTATCCTACAGCTGGTTTTCTCCCAGCTCACCAACACTGTGAATTTGTGTGGGCCATTTTATTACAATGAAAACACCATAGTATTTAAACTTCTTTGTCCCTCTCAAGGTTTTCTTTATTACCGTGGTAAATTATCCTTACATTCTACACTGTGATCTACCTTTCCCTTTGCACGTGAGGATATCTCTTTGCTCCAATTTCTGTCCCTCAGAGACCAGAACTGGTTCTGGAAAGCAAATCAAGTTTATGGACCAGTTCATAATCATCAGCCATTTCAGCAGCTAACCTTGCTGTTTGCACTCTCCGCTCTTCCACCTGAATTTGCACTACTTCAGGTAGTGAATTTTTGAATTCCTCCAAATACTAACCTCTCTAGGGGCATTATAGCTTTGCCTGAATTTTAAAGCTCTTATCCAACTGTCGAAGTTAGTCTGTTTGATCCTTAGAAACTCATTGGTTTGACCAGGATACTCATTAGATTCCTGAAAGGTTGCCTATGTTGACTTAATGTTTATTTTAATCTCTTCAGACTCCCCAGATCCCTCCTCTGATAGGGATGTGAATACCTCACCAGTCCTACCTACAAGTTTCGTTTGGATCAACAAAACCCACATTGCCTCTGGCCACTGCATTTGTGTAGCCAATTTTTCAAATAGGGCGAAAAGGTCATCATATTCTTCTCATCAAGTTGAGGCAATGCTTGAACATAAGCAAACAAATTCTCACTAGGCTTCTGACTACCAGGGGTTGCTCATCCGCACTCTCTTCCTTACTAAGCCCATCCTCAGTCGTTATCTCCAGTGTTTAACACTGACTTCCCTTTTAAAGTGTCAGTTTTTGCTATTCAAAAGCTCTCTCTTTCTCTCTCCCCTGCTGCTTTCTCTTTTGCCATTCTTTCCTTTTACTCTCTGTTCTGCTGCTCTCTCTTTTCCCCCGTCTTCTGCATTTTTTTGAAAGTCAAATGTTTCATTTTAGCTGACCTTTCTTTACGTCTCGACGTTAACTCAAGATGTTTCATTTGCAACCGAATTCTTCCCATCTCTATAGATTCTGATGGTTTCTCCAGCAAGTTTAATTGACGAGCTACTGCTGTAATTACCTCTCCTTTCCTCACAGAAGCAGTCAGTTCCATTTCCAGCTTCCCTGATAATTCTTGCAAATTGGTCTTATTCACGTTTCGTAAAATATCCAAAGTCACTGCATGCATAACCAGGAAACGCTTGGCGACTGAAATAGCCATTACTATTCTAAGCTTTGTCAACCCAATCAAACTAATACCCGAAACAAAGACACTAGCATCTCTCACTCGCTGTTAAAAGTCCAACAATGAGCCCCCAGTCTGTTATGGACGAGGCTAGACCACTCAAAACATTCTTAACCAAGAAACCAAGAGCATAACTTTGCAGTTTGTTTTGGTAATTATCCAATGAAAATTACCCACAGTAATTTAGCTAGGGTGACTACTAGATTTTAAATCAGAGAAAAACGTTATTCACAAAATTACACAATGAAACACAATGAACAGAATAAAGAACCCCTTCAGAATTCAACCTATCCAGCTAGACTTAATTATGCTATTCCAAATACACATAATAGTCCCAATAATCAAACTCACTTGAAATAACGTCATAATGCAATGCATGTTTCCAGGTTGAAGCTAAATGGCAGAAAAGAGAGAGAGAGTTTCCACACAGCTCCCAATTGAAATTCCCAGTTCAAGACTCAACTGAAAACTGCTCAGCTCAGTTCAACTCAGCTAGCTCAGCTAAAAGAGCTGATAACTCCCCGTTCATTATACAAGTCACTTCGAAAGCTAAACCACTTTGGCCAATAGTTTCATCTGTTTACATATAAATAAAAGGCCTCTGAAAATCCCTTTCATGTCTGCACAAAACCAGACTGATCATAGCCTGGCCCCGTTTTATTGATGCCCTGAAAAACATCAAGGACAGAGTCTACTTGAGCCAATGAACAGCTTTTAGCAAAAAAGGATTGGTTTGTGACAGAGAAGACAGGCTAGTGTTCTGTATGGAGGTCAGAAGCTGGTGGGAATGGCTAATACTGTCAGAGTGTGGCTGATGACAGATTTGTGAACAACATGACGTTCAATGTAAGGTCACACACCAACTGTACATCCAGACGGTGAGAGTTCATTCAGAACCTGGAGCTCTCTCTCTCAACCAATATGGGGCTCCATAGAGCTCTGTAAATTATCATAGAGTCATAGAATCCTATAGCACGGAGACAGGCCATTAGCACAAACTGGTTCATGCTGATCAAAATGTCCATCCATGCTAACCCCATTTCCCTGCGCTTGGTCCATATCCTTCTAAACCTTTTCTATCTATATATTTGTCCAAATGTGAAGACACATATCATGGAAAACATGGTATATCTAATGCTATAGGTGTTTTGTTTTGAAAATAATGAGTGTTGATTGATAACACTCCAGTGTTAACGCAATCACGTTTTTATTCTTTTTGTAGCGTTACAGATTAAACACTTATTTCCTTCACACTCTCCTCATGGTACCTTCACTGCAGGGAATTGTCTGGTGAAACTCCATTACACCGTCTCTCTGTAGCAAGGAGATCATTGATTATAAATGAAAGAAAATAATGTCTTAGTACACTCCACAACTGCAGGACGGTGTCTTCACTCTTTTACTTTAATCATTCTGTAATGAACGATACTACTCATTATTGTGCTGATTACTTGCTGAGTCATAGAGTCATAGAGATGCACAACATGGAAACAGATCCTTTGGACCGACCCGTCCATGCCGAGCAGATATCCCAATCCAATCTAGTCCCACCTGCCAGTACCCGACTGCTCTGTAGGGATTCTGTTAGTGCCTCATGATCAAGGACATCCAGCTCCTCTTCACCAAGAACACGTCCCATCATCTCGCCTTCTCATAAATACAAAATGAGAAGGATTGCATTTTTTTGCCAATCATTTATTTGCGTTATGAAGCAAAGTCACACCAACAACAACATCACTGTTGCCATTGGAGTTGACTGGAGATACTGAGGAGGCGATGATCCAGCTGTATTATCTCTGAGTATGAATCCAGAGAATCAGGTAATGACCCAGACACCGGATCCGAATCCCACAACGGCAAATGTTGGAAATTGAATTCAATAAAATATCAGCAATTAAAAATCAAATGAAACAATGAAACCATTGTCGATTGTCCTACCTGGCACCCTCATACCCTTCAGGAAAGGAAATCTACCTTCTTCAGCTGGTCGGGCTTACATGTAACTCCAGACCCACAGTAATGTGGTTAACTCTCAGTTGCAGTTTGAAATGGCCAAACCAGCCACTCAGTTATATCACTCACTTCAAAGTCTCAAAGAAATGAAACCGCATGGACCTCAGCACTGACTACTTACAGCCCACGGATTGCAGTGGGTCAGGAAGGCAGATAACCAAAACCACCTCAAGGACAGTGAGGGAAGGAAATTAAATACTGGCCCAGCATCCCATGAATGAATAAAGGAAGATAATCCCACTCAGGGAAGAGAGAAAAACAGACATAAATAACTTTATTCAGGGACTTTGACATATACCTTACATGTAAAAAGTGAGGTCTGCAGATCTGGAGATCAGAACTGAAAATGTGTTGCTGGTTAAAGCACAGCAGGTCAGGCAGCATCCAAGGAACAGGAAATTCGACGTTTCGGGCCAGAGCCTGATGAAGGACTCTGGCCCAAAATGTCGAATTTCCTGTTCCTTGGATGCTGCCTGACCTGCTGTGCTTTAACCAGTAACACATTTTCAGCATATACCTTACATGGTCATGATTATCAGTAATATGGGAACAGGAAAAACATAAGTAAGATTTAATTTCATTTTTTATTTCCATCCCAGCTGATCATCAACAATCGCTTTGCTTCTTTCTCTCTATCTCTCTCTTTCTCCATCTATTCAACTCAGTCCTTCTCCCTTTCATAACAAATCTCGGTGTCACCAACATCGACCACGCTATTTCCCAACTGTATTCACTTCTGATGTATGGTCATTAGAATCGAATTGCCAATTCTATTTTTCTCTCGACCCGAGGGGGCTGCCAAATCTGCTCAGTTTGTCTGGCACTTTCTCGTTATTTATTGTTTCTGATCTGTTGCATCATTCTTTCCTTTATTTAACCTTTAATTTTGTTATTACTTGGAATGCCTGCATCACTGACAGGGGCAGCATTTTTTGACCTAACCAAATGTCATTTACTGTGAGGTCATTCTTTCAGGCAGTACAGAACCAAACACATTGCTGGGGGTCTCACATAAATCTTAAGCCAGACCAGATAATAACGCAAGTTCTATTTATCAAAGGATATCAGTGAAATAGCTAAACGTATGAACAAAATGTTGGAAATGTTATGGTTGTTATTTCCCATTCCTGTCTTTTGTATTTACTTTCTGACATCGTCTGTGGTAGGATGTGGAATAGTATCTTTCTGTGCAATAGCCTGTGCATCAGAATTACATTTCTTCCGACATTACTGCGCTGAGAGAGTGTTTCTGTCATTAAGTTATTTTAGAGACAAGAACAAAGTTGCGATCGAAATATTTGCAATGGAAAGAGTGCTTAAAGGGGAGATGGAATCATAATGTCTGAATTTTATCAAAGCATAGATTGGTTTATTGAGCGTCAGCATTGAAGCCAAGATGGTGACTGGGCATATAATCGAGCTGGTAGTGGATAGGTTTTGAGATGGACAGAATACTGAGACACAAATGAATTTTATTTATTTAAATTCGGTATTGTGAACAGTCTCGTTCTCAGGTGTTTGTGAGGGCGGGGGTGTGGGCGGTTCTGAAATTTGTGGGTAATCAATGGAATTTGCGTTTGAAACTGAAGGCAATAGTTTCCGTCTTTGTCAAATATAGATAACAGAAATAGTAATGAAGTTCACCATGGTTGAAGAGATTAATAAATGGATAGAGATGAAGAAACTTACCAGGAACACCAACAATAGCGAGGATAGGATAGTAACCCGCCTGGATAATCAGCAGTGCACCCATATCCGATATGGTAATGTTGACCAAGACGAGGAAAAATAGAAAAGATAATCGGATAAACTCCTGTCCATTGTTGCAGCATTCCAGTCTCATGTTCTCAGATTCTGATCCATGAATGGACCATTCCACACTATTCTCAGATGTTTAAATCGCCTTCTTCTGTCTCTGCAGCTGCTGATCCCTTTGAGCGCTGGAGTTAATGCATCTGCTGCTATAATGGCATAAACCATTGCAAGAGACCCCTTACTAATAGGAGATGGAAAGCATCCAGTGACATAGCTAGGATCCATGGAGACGAGCATCACTCACAGTCACTGAACAAACAGCTCCATTTAACCCCTTTCAGTATGGTTCCTTCAGTTCACAAAAACTACTGGACTGGATTGAATGTTGGCACCGTTGGCTATTGACCACATTTCCCATCACCCATTGCTCTCGTGAAGTTAGTAGTGAGGGAGAATGATGCATGTTTTCTTATCGCAGGCTAGATGATTCTGCTGCGTTGTCCGTTTGCAATACTGTAACCGGCTGAACCTCGCACCACCACCACCCTCGAAAACCACAATCTACATGCTGTTACCGTGCAGATCTCTCCTCGACTAGAACAGGCACCAGCCAATATGTTTACAGTGGATATATTTGCACTCCAATACATAGGAAATGTGAATATGCCTGGGCATTCCTTTAATTGGTCTAATAAGGCAATTTTGTATCTTCAACATTCAATGCGCTTTAGCACTTTTTTAAATATAAACTCACAAACACCTTAACACACTTTATTAAGCACAAGTTTCTTCACTTTCTCCTCATGGTAACACCATGCCAGGGTTTAGTCTGGTGAAACCCCTTTGCTGATTAAACCTGTACACAATACATCTAACAGTCTCTCAACAAAACACTATCATTGGGAAAGATACATTTACATTGGTACTTTAATCATTTTGCATGACCAGCCACATATCATTTACTTCCTGCTGTGTAAAGAATCTATTTGTAACTTATGATCAAGCACATCCAGGTCTGTTTCAACAACAGCATTTCCCAACCTCTCACTATTTAATGAACATAAACGTGAATGATGATATTTGTTGTTCATATCTGAAATATCTTGCAAAGAGCTATTGGACAAACACTGATCCTCCTGATACCCCAAAGCCTTCACTCCGGATAATTATACTACTCTCTTCATTCCCTCGATTATCCAACTTTTAATACATTCGGTGTATTCCACCCCTACCTACCCATGGACTCTAACATTTTCTATTCACCTCTATTCAACCATGTCAACCGTCTTTTGAAAATTCAAATACTTCATTTCCACTGGTTCTCAATTGTCGATGTCACAACGGACGACCTCCACAATATCCAGCAGGTTTATCAAAGATCAAGATCATTTCCCCTTCCTGAATCTAGATTGATTCTTCCGAATCATGACATTATTTTCCAAGTGTCTAGTTGTCACATTCCTTACAAAAGGTTCCAATGTTTTTCTTACAGCTTACATCAAGCTAACCACTGTTTAGTTTGTTGTTTGCTCTCTCCGTCCTGTTTTAAATATTTAGGTTTACAATCGCTGCTTTCCAGTCTGGAGGATCCTTTCCAGAATCTAACCAGCTTTGAAGAATAATCAGTAATTCTTTCACTAGCTCTACTGCCACCTCCTCAATACTCTGGGATGTAGCTCATCAGATGCAGCAATATACCAGCCTTAAATTCAGTGAGGTTTTGAAAGACGTACCTTTTATTAATTCTGATTTCCTGCTGTTCCCATTTTCACCAGTCACTCTGTTCCCCTGTATTTCTGGAAGTTTCTTTCTGTATTTTCCTCAGGGAGATGGACAAAATATATTACTCTCAGCAGACAGATGGGTTCTGTCAGCCAGTGAATATATCGGAGGACTGCATTCCAGTGATGATGGATATGCTACTCACTCCTGCCTGGAAAGTTCCAGAATTAATCCAGTTTAATTCATGGTGAACATCAGCACAGTCCTGTTACTGATGTGAGGCTACACAGTATACTGAAGGAGGGGACACAGCTCAGTGACCACCGCAATTTTGGTTTCATACCTGACACCTGGTCCAACTTAGAGAAATGTCCCGGGAAATCCAAGGAAAGATAATGCACTGTCCTGCACCTCCCTATTTATAGAGCTTCCCTTCTGTGGAGCCTCATCTCCATTTGTTTACCATGGACCCAGACACTCAGTAAATGCAGAGTATAGAGTGGGGTCACCAGACCCAGCAGCTGACAATACAAACCTGAGATAAGCATCCCCAGAAACTTCATTGATTTTCCAATGACAGGAACAAATCAATTCCCCACACGGAACGTGCACGCGCTCAGTGTTGAAAACTATTTCTACTCCTGAGTTTCTCTTCCTGGCTGAGAAAGCCGTTGCATCTCTGCACAATCCCACACTAACAGTTTCTCTCTCCAAAGAAGTAGTTGACAGTGTAACTTTACCTTTCTCTGCATCTCAGCAACTACAAGGACAGCACCAGTATTGCTAATGGATTTGATCATCACACTCAGAGGAGAGAGGTACAGGGAACCTAACTCACTTTAAACAGGGACAAATCTAAATGGATGCAATATTCAGGAATATGGGAAAACGAGGAAATGTGAGAATAACTTCCTATTTTGTTTTCCTTTCAGTTCATCATCAGCAATCCCTTTGCTTGCTTTTTATTTCTTTTCCTCTCTTTTTCTGGCCATTTTTCCATCCATTCAATTTAAACCTGGCCCCACCTCTCTCTCCAACCTAACCATCCATGATACCAGGATAAATAATATTATTTCCCAGTTTGCTTTCAGTTGTGAAACAGGGTCACTGGACTCAAACCGTTATCTGCATTTCTCCTGACAGAGGCTGCCATACCTGCTGAGATTCTCCAACACTTTCAGACGCTGGAGAATTTTATTTTCGATCTCTCGCACCTTGGTTTATTTTCACCTTTCATGCTGTTGTTTCTCGGGATGCCAGCATCACGGGCAAGGGCAGCATTTTTTGTCCATCACTTATCGTCCTTGACTACACGGTCATTTGTCAAGACAAAATGGAGCCAACAATGTTGTTGTGGGTCTGAAGTCACATTGAGTTCAGACTGGGTAATAATGTTAAGTTTCTTTAGCAAAGACTATCAGTGAAATAATGAAAATAAATCTTAACGGTTTCTGGTTTCCATGTGTGAAATTAGGTTTCATTTCAATTTTTGTCATTCGAATTTAAGCTCTGTCATCGGCTGTGGTAGGATTTTAAACACTGCCTTGGATTCACAGTCCATGCCTCTGAATTACCATCTAGTGACATAATCACTCTGATGCAGAGTCTTTATTGCCTAGTCCGTATTACTTAGTTCCTGCCAGAGAGAGATGGCGGGGATATCAGTTTAACTACTAACAATCAAATGGATTTTGGGGAAAAAAGCAAAAGAGAGATTGAGAGACAATTTCATGTAAGATCACAGGTTTCAGAATGTTGAAATGAAGACATTTCGACAGCATCCTGCAACATGAGCCAGTATTCCTAGGAATGATAGGTGAAGGGGATATTGGCGCCAATAAAGATGAGGGAGAGTTTTAGATGAACATTTGTTCTGCAACTTTGTAACTGGGTGTGGGTTCATCAGAGTCTTCAACTCATTGGGCTGAATCTAACAATAGTTTGTCTCAGTGACATGTTTATTGAGTGTGACAGAGGGATTGTCTGTACCAGACTGAACTAGCTTCATGGTGCTATCTTATCGAACTCACTATATTAACTACTCACTCAAACTCATAGTGTTCCTCGCATTCAATGCCACCCCAATTCTCTAAACCAACATGGCTGGAGGGACTCACCATCGGACTGATACCTTTGGCTATTCTATAATCAGTGACACTTGTGCCATCTTTCAAAGGCCAATGGGCACATTGTTGTACTTCCACAGTTTGGAGCCACCCTGCACAGGTGACCCCGAGCATGGCAGATAAGGGGAACTAACACCACGATTTTTCAACAGGGGCACAGAGGTCCTCGTGGATGGGCTAGTATGGGGGTCTATTCTCTTCCCAGAGGAGGCCTGAGCATGGTCTGAGCTCACCATCCAGCTCCGTGCGGTCTCTCTCTCTCCCTCACACACACGCAGACACTTTAATATGAATTCCAGGTAGTGTTCCAAAGAATTCCCATTTTCAGGTACAGGAACTTTCAGCCATTCAATCTCCTGGGTCCTGCAAAAATATGCACTTATTTTATATCCAATCACAATTAGTAATTCTGGCTATTTCACTTTGATTCACTTTATTGTATTCAGCCAAACACTGCTTCTAAACACTTGTCCTGTTATGAAATAGAATTTTGAGCAGAGAACTTTTTATCCTCAGCTGTTATCTTGACCGTTATCTGAATTGCACCATTTTCCTTGTTATGAAAGTTTCTCCTGCCCTTTGCCTGTGCCTGCTTCTGTCTGTAACAGTTACACTGTCTCCCACTAAGTTGGCTGGACGGCTGGTTTGTGATGCAGAGAAGGCCAGCAGCGCAGGTTCAACTCCCCCACACTGACAGGGGTTACCATGAAGGGGATGCTCTCTCAACAAAGGGCAATCTAGCATGGCCAATCCACTCTAAACTGCACATCTCTGTACTCTGGGAGCAAACTGGAGCATTAGGAGGGAATCCACACAGATACGTGGAGAATGT
Organism: Hemiscyllium ocellatum; assembly: GCF_020745735.1. Classification (NCBI taxonomy): domain Eukaryota; kingdom Metazoa; phylum Chordata; class Chondrichthyes; order Orectolobiformes; family Hemiscylliidae; genus Hemiscyllium; species Hemiscyllium ocellatum. Next base: position 2,491,865 of record NW_026867690.1, read on the forward strand.
TCAAACTCACCTAAGGCTGGAATTGAACCCAGCTCCTTGGTGATGAGTGGCGACAGTGCTAACTACATATCCCTCATACTCCTCAGTTAGTTCTGTTAATTACTTGTAGCTGACTGAAGAAATCCAACTGGCTTGTTCTGACAACTGAACCTGACCCAGTCTTAGACCTTTATCATCAGCCATATTGCCAAACTGGTTACGTTCAAAATCTGTGGTGAGCAGTGGAGGAATGGGACTAGAAATGAAAACAGTGACACCCTCCAACCTCAGTCAGAACCGGAACGAGGATAAATTCACGAAGTGGGAATTCATTCAAGTGGGAATTCTGTCACCTAGAAGATTGGGAGGGCTGAATCTTCATATTATATCGAGGCTGACTTTGTCTGATTTTCCAAAGACAGGTGAATCAGGGATCATTGTGAAATCAGAGAAAAGTGCAGCTGGGAACACAATGAGATGAACCATGACCTTATTGACTGGGGGAATAATGTCAAAGGGCGGAATGGCCCAGTTGTGTCTGTCAGCCCTAAATGCTGATGTTCCATTCAGCCCTTCGGTCCTGCTGTGCAGGAGCAGATTGAGGCCACTCCGATGGTTTGGTGTAGTTTGGCAAATGTATTGGAAAATCCAGGCTGGGTCAGTCAATGACCCCCTTCCCCCAATCCCTCTATTCAGGCTTCTCCTCTCTGTTACTTCTGCTCCTGATGTAGGTCATGTTACAGGCCCAGATTCGCATTGAATACAGCCCCCATGCCCCACCCAAGGTCAACTCAGACAAATCCTCTGCTGTCTGTGAATGCAACATTTTACATCATGACTTCCCAGGAAAATAGTCAATTATTTTCCAAAAACATAAATAAGAATGTAAGAAATAGGAACCTGCGCTGTCATTCAAGAAGAACATGGTGGATCTACTCCACTGCTCAACTCCACTTTCCTGCTAACCCCTTGCATCCCTCAACTCGCTGAAATGTCACAAATCAATCCACCCGTCTGTAAATACAATCAGTGACCCAACCTCCACAACTCTCGGGGTTAGGACATTCCAGCCATTCACTACCTTTTGAAAGAAAACATTTCTTTACATCTCAGTTTGAAATCGATATTCCTTATTCTTTATCCACATCCCTGACTTCGAGACTCTGCCCTGGTGTGGAATCACATTCTCAACACCGACCTTGTCAAGCCCCCTCTGTATCTTGTCCGTTTCAGTAATGACACTCTCATTCATGTAAACCACAATGAGTAATCGCCTCAGCATTTTTGATGTATTCAATAGTTCAATCCTTTCATCCCAGCGACTAGTCTAATGAACCAACATTTCCGCATCATGCTGACGTTATGTTTCATACACAGAAACACACGACTCCGTTGTACTGCTCTGTTTTTGGGAGTCCTCTCCATTTAATAACAGCCTGCCTTATGGTTGTCAGTGTCATCATCAAACTCGGATGTATATTGCACTCAGCTCCCGCTGTCAGGAGCTGAGTGCAGCTGTTGGAAGCAGCTCTTGCCATCGGACTGATATTTGTGGTACTCCAGCAGATACTTTTTTTTTCATAAAGTTCGATGAGGCGTGACTCTCCGATTTCTAAGTGTTTACCAAGTGTCAATCCATGCTCATGCATTATCCAACATACTATGAGCTTCTGTCTTGCGTAAGAACCTTTATTTAGTGATATCGTGTGGAAAATCTCTGGAAAGCCTCGTGTCTACCAGTCCTCCTTTATCAAGTCCACTTGTTACATTTTCATGGATTTCCAGAAAAAACTTTGCATTATTTTACAGGCAAAATATAGTTCGCCTTTAACAAGACCATGCTGACTCTGTGTGAAGCTTTTCTAAATGTTCTGCAGTCCCTTACTTCATAACAGACTCTCACAGATTCCCAGCAATAATGGCTAGGCTAAGTGGTTCCTGCTTTCAATCTCACTCGTTTCTTGAAGACAGGCTCCACATTGGAGGGGCTCCAGTTTCACTGGAACACTCCTTTAATCCAGAGAGTTATGGAATGTTTCACACAGTGCCACCAGCCACTCTGAGACCACTTCTTTTAAAACCATCTATGAATTGCTGATAAAAAATGAGGTCTGCAGATGCTAGAGATCACAGCTGAAAATGTGTTCCTGGTTAAATCACAGCAGGTTAGGCAGCATCCAAGGAACAGGAAATTCGACGTTTCGGGTATAAGCCCTTATATTCCTGATGAAGGTCTTATACCCGAAACGTCGAATTTCCTATGAATTGCTGATGACCTGTTTACCCTTGGTCTTATCTGTTTGAGAAATGCCTTGTTCCTTCTGTTAGAGACAGCTCAAGATCTTCTCTCCTATTACCATTTTGTTTATACCATTGAAATATTTACAGCACCTTCCCCTGTGAGGAACGATGTAAAACACTGGGGTAAATTATCTGTCTGTTCCCTGTATCCAGTTCCCCAGTCACACCCTCCAAATGTCCTCAATATACTTTCCTGACTTTCTTTATACCAAAGATCACACACACCTCTTGAACTCTTCTCACATACATTGAAAAGCTCGTGCTGCTTGTTTTTATATTTCTTGCCAATTTGCTTACATCACATCTTTTCTTCCCTTTTCTTCGCTTTCTATATTCATACAATCATATCACATTCAATCACACTCTTTTGTCCAACTTGTCCATTACGGCCAGGTTTCCCAAACTAAACTATTCCCATCAGCTTGCATTTGGCACACATGCCTCTAAACGGTTCGCATTTATACGTTTGTCCAAATGTCTCTTAAATGTTGGAGCTGTACCTGCATCTGCCAGTCTTCCTCTGGCAGCTCATTCCATAAACACATCACCCTCTGCGTGAAAAACAGAAGTTCCCTCTTCCTCCCTTTTAAATCTTCCCTCTTCCAGCATAAACCAATGGCTCAATGATTTAATTTTCCTATCCTGTGGAAAAGATCTTGGCTTTTCACCCTGACCATGCCTCCCCTGATTTTGTAAATTTCTATAATGCCACCCCTCAACCTCCTACTCTCCATCTGATACTAACTTCAAGAACAAGCATTGCAAGTTAAGCACTATAAATTTGAAACAATGTTAAAAGTGACAGGTAAACAGCCCTCGGCCCAAACTTCGCACTGTTATTTACTTTCTTCTTTATGTTACAATACTAAGGCAGCATGAAAATCTTACTAGTGCCAATAATCCGGCAAGCAACTGAATTCCTTTGACTGATTCCTGTGATGATTTCTCCAGTGAAAATGTATATCAGGTCCGATCTATGTAATTCTACATGTTCAACATTCTCCCTCCTGGCCTCCATATGGCTTTATGTGGTTGTGTTTTCTTTATCTTGCACTCAATAGAGAGAACCCCTATCCTCATTCTCATCTTAATTTAAACTCATTTTATATCATGTTCTCGTTCATCACAGCTAAAAGCCTGTTCATCTGTTGTCACACCCTCAGTTCCCTGTCACCTACCCCCCACCTCTGGCAAGGAACTAAAATGCCCAGTTTCCAATCCTTTTTAGTTCTGAAGAAGTGTCCACTGGACCTGCTTAGTTTCTACAGCAATTTGTGTTTTTCAACATTATCCAAAGACGTGTGTTAAATCTGCTCAAACGCCCTGTTCAGCACAGAGCGCTGTACATTGGGAAGTGAACAAAAACGCAAAGTGTACAGGTTCATTGGCTCTGAAACGACATAAGGCTGGCATCACTGACACGACAGAGGTCTTAATAATGGTCAGGGAGAAAAGCAGAGGAAAAAATATTCACTTCAAACATAGAAGATGGTATTACTGGAAAGAAAATGATTCAGATTAATATGTTAAAGTCTCCGAGTAATGTAACAAATTGGAGGTGTGACCTCAGGGTGAGACCCTCAGCAGAATGAGATTATGAAACTGGATGCGTTTGCACATCAGAAACCAGGTTAGGTCACTGAGTACAGGTCTAATGGGTGAATGGGTCTCGGTGTGAACTGGGGGAAAGTCTGTCGAATTGATTTGCAGATATTGCAGCTCACACTGGATTGTTATGTGATGTTGTAAATTACAGCAGCAGCCGCAGCAGAATTGCATTCAAACACAATCCATAACCTTTCCCCCAGGATAATCCACCAGTCTACCATTATCATCAAGCCGAGTGATGGTTCAGTGCCGAACATGCCAGAGTAAGAACCATGTGTATTGAAACCTGATGACAACCCACTAAAGCTACTGCACTTGACTGGTTACATTATTAACAGCAGAACTACCATGTGATGGAGAGGGTGAGATGATCCCAAGACAAACTGATACGATCAAAACTCTGCAGTCAAGCCACATTCAGTCATAAATGTCGATGGACTATTAAACAACTTACAGGAGGATAGGGCTCCACAAATACCCCTAGCCCTGCACATCAGTGTGCAAGACAAGGTTGTAGTATTTGCACCATCCTCAGCCAGAAGTGTTGAGTCGATAATCCACCTCACCCTCCTCATGATGCCCACAGAATCACAGATGCCAGTCTGCAACCAAATCAATTCGCTGCACGTGACATGAAGAAACAGCTGAACACAGTAGATATGACGATGGCAATGGGCCTGGATACCATTCCTGCAATAGGAATGAAGATTGTACTGCACAACAAGCTGTGTCCCTGGGGAAGCTGCTTCAATCCAGCTCCAACTCCGACATCTGTCTGGCCAAGTGGAAAGTTCCTCAACTATATCCAATCCCATAACAAGGGAACGACTACAGTCTGACCATTTACCACGCCCTCAGTCCCGTCACGATTATCACATTGGTGGGAGTTCTTTTTGGCAGAGCTGTCATACGGCACAGAAATAATGTACTCAAAGTGGTTTCTGATAGGTCTCCATGTGGTGCTGTTGTGGAAATGTCACTGGATTACTGATCCAGATCGGGATAATGCTCTGGCAGCCGGTGGAAGTTAAAAACAAATCACAAAATATCGAGACAAAAAATCTGGTGCCAGTAATATTGACCTTGAGTCTAATGTCCATTGTAAATATCTGTTCCTTCCCCAATGTACTTTAAGGAAGTGTATCTCCCGTGCTTCCTGGTCTGGCCTACAAGTGTCTCCAGACACACAGACATGTGATAAACTCTATAATGGTCTCTGAAACGGCCAAGCAAGATACTCAATTGTATCAAATTGCTCTGAGTTCTTAAAGGATAAAACCAGACAGAACATGGCAACAAGCTTGGTTTTGGAAAAGGGAACGGGAAACACAGTCCTGTCGACCAGACCGATGATGCCTTCCTAATGTTTGAGAGCTTGTGACAACAATGACAGAGCTTTCCCCCAGACTGCACAGAAACATCAGGAAGGGAGCGGGGTATTAGACACTTCTGGCTTTCCTTGTTCTAGCTCATGGAGACAAGTTCACTTTTATAACCCTAGTTAATACATTCTTCAGAAGCTCATCAATTCATGTCTTATGCTGCTCAATGATTGACCGTCCAACTCATACAATCACAGAAACCCTGGCTCTGTACTGTCATAAATACAACACGATCTACATTAGTCCCACTTTCCAAAATGAGGCCCATACCCATGTATGTTATGGCACTTCAAGGGTACGACCACGTATTTATTAACGTTTGTGAGGTTACCTGCCCTCTAAGGAAGTGCATTCCTGACCCCTACAGGCTCTGGATGAAAACCAATCGTCAAATCCTCACTAAACATCAAACCCTTCACTTTAACATGGTACTCTCTTGTTCTTCGCCCTTTGACTGAAAGGAACAGCTCCTGTCTATCCATGCTGTCCATGCCCCTGGTAAACTTATCCTTCTGAAGTACATCACTCTCAGCCTTCTCTGATTCAAAGTAAACAACCCGACCCTCCCTCAGCCCTGACCCTCCCTCAGCACTGACCCTCCCTCAGCCCTGACCCTCCCTCAGCGCTGACCCTCCCTCAGCACCGACCCTCCCTCAGCACCGACCCTCCCTCAGCACCGACCATCCCTCAGCACCGACCGTCCCTCAGCCCTGACCCTCCCTCAGCACCGACCCTCCCTCAGCACCGACCCTCCCTCAGCACCGACCCTCCCTCAGCACTGACCCTCCCTCAGCACCGACCCTCCCTCAGCACTGATCCTCCCTCAGCAACGACCCTTCAAATTAAACAACCCGAGCTGATCTATTCCATCCAAGGGAACATCCTGGTGAATCTCTACTGCACCCTGCCCAGTGCAATCACATGATTCCTGTTTTGTGGCTCCCAGAACTGTACATAGTATTCCATTTGTCCTCACTGAAGTTCCACATAGCTCTTGTAATCTGTGCCTCCAAGAATAAAGGCTATGTTTATGATGGCTATGCTTTGTCAACTTGTCCATTAACTTGTTTAATCACATTCAGAGATGTTTCCAC
>NW_026867691.1:0-126749 GCF_020745735.1 Hemiscyllium ocellatum
ACACAGTCGCATCTGGCTGAAATAAAACCCGGGTCCCTGACGCTGTGTGGCAGCAATGCTAACAACTCAGCTACATCTGCTTAAAATCTGCTACCCCTTATTTACCTCCCCACCCCGCAATCTATGTTCCTTACGTCAGAAATCAGGTTGTGGAAGCAGATGTCTCAGTAAAATCCAGTGAGAGTCCATATGTCCTGTGTGTCTGAATGGGGATCCAATACACAACACCCTCGAGCCCACACCTTTCATTCACTATCCAGAAACATGTCTCCAGTGGCTTCATGGGGGCTACAACTCCCACAATCCCTGAGGCAGGGACCACGCGTGTGCGGGGAAGCCCAGAACTGCACATGTACAGAATATGGGCAGATGTTGGAGCATGTGCTTTGGGGAAATTAGCGGAAAGCATTTGACACTGTGATTGGCTGGAGGAGGGACCAATCAGCTTGTAGTATTGATGGGTTGGGGGGGTCAAAGTTCCATCCCCAACTTGTCATAACACTGGGCATCGACCAATGGGAAACAAAGAACGATCTGACCCATTCTCCCAGACTGAAGGTTCCGCTTCTGTCCAGGATCTGCTACCTCCCTTTCTGTTTCCTTTTGATTTATTCTCCTGTTATATTTTTGACTTGCAGCAACTGAAGGGAAATGGAGTAAACCCAGAAAGGGTGCAGAGTCTAACCAGGACAGGAAGTGGTGGCATGGTTCTCTTTACCAGTAACTCCATGAGAATGGAGGTGGGTACATTAGGGACAACAGAGTCAGAATGGTGGGAGAGAGTAAGTGGGCTGGAGGGTTACAGCTTTTGGGGAAGAAAGGGAAGAAAGATTTCCAGAAAAGCTAGAATGTCTGCTCTGAATATCTAACCTGTACATATTTATTTATTCAGGGTGCTCGATGGTGAAGATTTGCAGACTGAAATCTCAAACTCCTGTGCAGATCATGATTAAGTTAACCAGCATTTGAAGAACCAAAGATAGAGAATAACTTGGCCAAAATCCAGCAACACTCTCCCACACAGCATTGTCGGTCTCTCTGCGCCAAATGGACTGTGAATGGTTCAAGACAGCAGCTCACTACCACCTTCTCAAGGGTAACTAGAGATGGGGAATAAATGCTGGCTGAGCCAGTGATGCCCATATCCTGGAAATGGTTTCTGTCTCAAGTTGCTGAAACCCAGTTCCTGTTACTGCAGGATGATGAGGGATGCTGAGTGCATCCTCCAGGAGGCAGCACCATCACACTACCCCCGCCTACACCCACACAGTAACACAGCAACGTCACTCGTACAAAAGGCAGTGAAACCAAAGGAGGACTTAGATATAGTTCTTCGAGGTAAAGTCATGAAAGGGGATTGGAGCACAGCAGGAACAGGAGACTGAGCTGGATCGTCAGCTGTTTCCCATCGAATAGAGCAGCAGGATTGAAAGGCCGAATGGCCTCCTGCTACTATCTCTCATGTATGTAAATAGCCATGGAGCCCGGGGAGGAAGAAGTAGGCAGGGCAGGGATTCTCCAGGCGAATGCACTTCCACATCCGGTTTCAGTGAGGGACGGTTTGATGGATTTTATTTAACATTTGTCTTTAACACAAGGTTTGTGAATTTGGTTTTAAAATGTTGTAGCTATTTATTCCACAATAAATAAAACTAAAAGAAAAGAAATGAAACGATCTGAATATAACAGTTTTTTAAAATTTCAAACGCCCTGCAAAACAAATCCTGTCTACTCCCAGACGCCATCACTTTCCAGTTACTCAAGCTCCAGGGAAATATTCCCTCCCTGTCTGAACCTTTGGTTTGATTTAACTGCTTTTCATTTCTGGTTCTGTGAGCTGTGAAGTGTTCTTTATTCCCCACATCTCTGACCCGGGCGTGGTATCTCACACACAGCTGAGCAACCTTCCCACCATCAACATTATCATTACGCCATTACCCAATTTTGGTTCCCATATAATCACCAGCAGTAAACCACCCATGTAACCAATTGAATATTTATAAACAACGCCCCATACAGGCAAAACAAACCATTACAAATGACAAAGTGGGAAGGGATCAAATCAAAGTAGAGTGAGGAGGCAGCGATGGAGATAAAGCACTGTATCCACTGTGGTACCCATCTCTATCTAAAGGCATTGGGAGAATTGATACACACCACATGCTCCTTCTCCAAGGACACCCTGTTGTATCCCCTTTATCCTCAATCATAGAATGGAATCCCGACAGTGTGGAAGGAGAGAATTGGCCCATCAAATCCCACCAACTATCCAAAGAGCATCCCATCTGGAGCATTCCACCCCTGTAACACTGCATTTCCATGGCTGATCCACCGAGTCTGAACAATTCTGGACACTGTGGACAATTTAGCAAATCTTTGGACTGTGGGAGGAAACCAGAGCACCTGGAGTGGACCCACACTATCCTGGGGACAATGTGGGAACTCCACACAAGCTGTTGTCCAAGGCTGGATTCCACCCTTGTACCTGGTGCTATGAAGCAGCCATGCTACAATCACAATTTAAATCAAAACAGATAACCCTGCTCATTGCTGTTTGTGGAGACTCATTGCCCAGAGAGACATTCTGAGATTCAGAAAGAGACAATATGAGTTCAGTCAACTCCTGTCGAGTTAATGGGATTAACAACAACATCAATACTCCAACAGTGTCATCAGACCTCGTACCTATTCTATCATTTACGATTTTTAACCCATGGGAAGTTTGTTACCAGCTTCAATGACAGCCATAATGCTCTGACCACTTTGACAGAGCCAGTGCTCGTCAGTTCTAATAGTTATCAATAGATTGTATCTAAACAGGATGCCCCTCAACAGGAAGTGCTCTGACACTCAATGCCCGTAAGTCAAGGTCATTTTCCTAAAACCACTCACGTCTGGCAATATCATTGAAGGTATTTTAAACAGTAACCTTTCAGTCTCAATTGCCAGTTCCAGTCCATGAAGCAGCCAGTAACATGCATCAGGGAATTGAATTGCATTGCCCTGGCAGGAGAGAGATTGAGGAGCTTGAAGCTGTCTTCTCTGGAGTATCTAAACATGAAACACTTCAAATGAACAAAAAATCTTCAAGAGCTCGATAGGACAGATACAGGAAGGATGTGTTCCCTGGCTGGTGTGTCTGGAATGAAATAAGCACTAACTCCGGTATCTTTACCCAGCATCCCCTTTAGCTGCATAAATGTGAAGATTTATTTGCTGCTCTAATTCCACTCTCTTGATCACTCCCATTTTTCACTGCTGTAATGTTGATGACTGTGCAAATGTATAAAATTTAATTTAATCCATCCCAAAACCTCTCTGTACCTGTGTCTCACTTGTGTTCACCGAGATGCTCATTCAATCTGACCTCTTTACAAATCCTGCTCTGATATTTCCTTAGAGGGTTCAGAATTAATTATTCACAGAATTATTACTGTACAAAAGGAGGCTGATTAGCTCATCAGCTCTCCAAAGGATCACCTCACCGAATGCTATCCTTCTCCCTTTACCCCATAAACCTTCCCATTCATCCTCTTCCAATAACACCGGCATGTTCACAGCGAACTACAGCGATCGGATTTATTTTGTTTGTTCATGGGATCACGGCATCACTTGCTGGGGCAGCATTTGTCATCCATTCTAACTGCCCAGGAGATGGTTCAGAGTCAACCCCATTATTTGGGGTCTGGATTCACATGTTGGCTGGACCAGGTCAGAAGTAACACAGTCTCCTAGACCCAATGACCGAAAGAGTTGATTTCTGGCCTACTATCTCAGCAAAGACAGTTCTCATTGTAATGGCAGAATTTCTCCGTGACCCAGTGAGTGCTGCAACACCTGAGGCTGTGGGGGAGCCAGATTCAATCACGGATATGGGAAAATACTCAGACACTGACCTGTCCATCTGGTTGTTAACTCAGACAGATAGAATGAAATATGCACATTAGATAGCAACTTTGATGATCTGGGGCAATGAAACATGCTTCCGACCTGATTATTTCAACCTCAAATCTCTGAAAATACAAACACAAAACATCCTATTTGTACCAGGTTGTCTCTCAGCCTCCTGTTTTCTTGAGAAATACATTTTGAGCCGTTCAGCCTTTTCTTGTAATTATAACCTCTATGTTCCTGTAAGATTTGTAATGAAACCTTTATTGTTTTCCTGTCCCTTGTGAGTGATGCCAGCAGCAGAAACAGGTCCTGAACTGTGAGGAGTTTCAGTTGGATTATTCATATTTAAAAATTCATTCTCACCCTCACATACAGTGTGGAATTGATATAAAAACAGCAGGAAAGGAGTGATTGAGAACCCACAAAAACACGCAGGCAGCATGTGTGCCTGAGCTGAACGAACCGGGCATTAGGAAAATGTGACAGCAATCGCAACCATTTATAATCACATAATTCTGCAGGTGTAGACAGAGGCTATTCGGCCCATCAAGTCGGTAATTACCTGCTCTCCTACCCTATCCCCGTAACCCCACTTTTACCATGGCCAACCCAACCCACCTAACCTACACTCTCCAGGCCATGTTAGCACTGCCAATAAAGTAAATCTGCACATCTGTGGGAGGGTCACAAATTACATCCAAATGCTCGGAATTGTGGATGAAACTCACAAATACTTGACTGACGCAAATTCTCTGTTTCTAAAATAAAATCTGGGTGAAACTGCAGCCAGAAAGATTTCCAATTATCTCTGGAGGAAGAGAATTCAAAATTTGTCCCCGGGGGGGGGAGGGGGAGTGAAAGTTACAGTGGTCAGGGAACCATCAGAAATGTAACAAGTTGTGAGTAGGTAGGTGTGAGACGAGGACAGAAAGGCAGTCTGTCACATAGGGGAAGGCAGGCGAGATTAAACAGCAGAAATGCTAATCTCTCAAGGCCAAGGGGAATAGATTTAGGGCTGGGAAGGAAACAAGGTATGCAGCTGCCAAAGAAATACTTTGAGAAAATAGATTATAACAACATAGAGGACAGAGTTCACAGTCTGAAATTGTTGCTCTCATTGGTGAGTACAGAACGCTGTAAAGCCTGAGTCATTCTATCACAGCCAACACATGGAGGATGGGCTGAGTGGCTTTGATCTGTGCTGTAACTTTCTAATAATTTTATTCTGACATTTGGAGCTCAAGTCTAATGATGTTTAACTTCTCAAATTGGACTGGAGTTTAATATTCTGGAGAAATGTCAAATAAATCACATTTATCCCATTCTGCAGAACTTAGTCCATTGCCCTGCACGTTCCAACATTTCAGTTCCATCCACGTACTTTTATTCAAATGTAATGCTGGTAACTGCCTCTGTCACCCGATCAGTGAGATCCTGCTCTCCACCATCTCTGAGGGAAATAAATTCTCCTTTCCACTTTCTTTTCAGAGAATTATCTTCAATCTAAAACCTCTAGTTCCTGATGGCTCTGTTAATGAATAGCTGCTTCCTATCCATTCTACCTGGATTCCTCAGTATTTTATCACATCAATTAATCTCAGTTCATCTTCCTTGGAATCCAGCCCCCACCCCACCCCACCCACACCACCACCTCCAATCTATCCAATCTTTCCTCAGAGCAGAAATTATCCAATCAGAGAAACATTCTGATCAATTTTCTCTGTCCCCTCTCCGGTGTGATCACATAAATCCTGGAATGTGGGGACTATGAGTGAGTGCACTACTTTAGCCGTGGTCACCCTGTTCCAGTGTCACCTCCGTGTTCTTGTGGTTGTTGCTGATACAAGAAAAATCCTGGTTTTCCCACATGGGAACTGCCTCTGTCACCCCATTAGTGAGATCCTGCTCTCCCACATGTGCACTCCATGGGACTGGGATTCCCTACCATGTGTTTGTTTGTTAATTAATCCTAAATAAGTTCCACATTAAAACAGGATTATCAGATACCCAGCAACGAATTTCTTCCATTATACTCAAGTCACCTTACTTTTAATATCTCTTTAAAATTATTACTAACACAACAGGCTTTAATTTGCTGAAGAAGTATTCAGGTGTCTTCACTGTTACAATCACTTGAAGATTATCTTTACTTTTAGTTACACCTGGCGAATTGAACACTGATTGTAAACATATTAATATCAAATGGACTTCAGTTTTATGAAGATTAATCCAGTCTGACATTCTTGTTGATTCATATCTTGGAGAGAACTGTCGTCAGAACTCCAGCTGTGCTCTGACTTCAATCACGACTGCTTGTGGTTGGACTGCAGATCTTACATCTGTTCTGTTGTTTACTGGGTTGCTTTGCTCTGCCCATCACTTGCTGCTTATGCTGTTTGGTAACTTCATCAGGTGAGCACCTCATTTTCAGGTATTCATGCTGCTGTTACTGACATGCCCTCCTGAATTCTCTCAGGGCTGATCCTCTGGTTTGTTGGAAGGAGGGAAGTTGGAGAATATGCTGGGCCGTGATTCTGTAAGCTTTGTTGGAGTACGACTCTACTGTTGTTGGAAGGCAAGAGCTAAACTCTTGCACTGTAAACCCGATGTACAAGAAGCTACATGCAGTATCATAAACACTGACAGTCCAAGACATGAAATACAAGCAACACTGTACAATGATGCAGGATCACAACTGCAGCAAGGGGAGATTAAGATCCAACTTGACATAGGAGTAGAGAAAGAAGCAGCTGATCAAATTGTCTTATTCATAGTCATAAAGAGACTCTGTGAGATTATTGTACTCTTAGGGTTGAGGATGGAGGAGGTTGGGGAGATGAGGAGCTCTTCAAAGGAAAGTAATCTGCCTGAGAGTTATGGGATCGACTTGATTGCTAGGTATTTAACAGAAAGCTAATTGAAACTGTTTTTATCCCCAAAAGATAACAAGACTGATGGTGTTTCCAATCATGATCAGAAACAAACCTCAGAATACATGGTTCATAGATGGATGTCAATAGCCCATCAACATCCAACTCCTGCAATTATTCAGCAAATGTATGTGTGATTAACTAGCCCTGATGTCAGTCCTGATATACCAGAAAATCGCTGTTTACTCTGTGCAGATGGACAGCAATGTGAGGAAGTATTGGCCGAGTGATATTGTCGCTAGACAGTTCATCCAAAGCCCCAGATAAAGTTCTGGAGACCTGCGTTCAAAGCCTGCTGCAGCAGATGGGGGAATTTGAATTAAATTTTTAAAAACTTGAAAATTGAAGAATCTAATGACGACCATTAATCGATTGCCAGAAAACCCCATCTGGATCACTAATGCCCTTTCAGGAAGGAAGCTGCCATCCTTACCTGGTCTGGCCTACATTGTGACTTCAGACCCACAAAAATGTGGTCGACTCTTACCTGCCCTCTGGGCAATTAGGGATGGGCAGTAAATGCTGCCGGGCCAGTGACACCCTCATCCTGTGAATGAATAAAGGAAAATAAAAGTCTCTACCCAGTGTGAATCTGTACATGTTCAGAAATGTTGTGAACATTTCCAAAACGAACTTCTTTGTATGCAAAACTTTATTAACTGCAAAACCGTTGTTCATTACTTGGTGTGAAAGAGAAAAAAAAATCCAACTGTGGTTATGAGTAAATTCACTGGTGTCTCAGCAGGATGGATGCCTGAGTGAATCCCTTCCCCCCCACACACGCACAGAGCAGATGAACAGCTTCTCCCCAGTCTGACTGGTTTGGCCCGTTTCCAGGTGGGAATGCGTAAAGAATTCCCTTCTGGCAATCCCCACATTTCCAGAGTCTGTCCCTAGTGTAGCTGCACTAGGGTTTAGCCATTTCATATAAATGCGAGCAGACTGTTACACACACCGTTAGCCTGCTCTCCCCCCCCCCCCCCCCCCACCCCCCCCCCACCACCACCGCCCAAAGAACCCAGTATAAAGCAGTAAACATTATCTCCTGCTGTGGAAGGACAGTCTGTATTGGTCTGAGTAGAAACATGAGCAGATTTACCTAAATGGCAACTTAATCGGTGACCAGAGCACGTTAAGCATGTCCAAATAAAATGCATTATAGCACAGAGAGAGGCCCATCAAATCCAAGCTGGCTCTCTGTAGCAGAATCCAATATTCTCACTCCCCATACATCCCCCAAACTTTGCATGTTTATTTCCCTAAGATCTGATATAATTGTTTTTACCAATCATTCATCTTCTTCTCTGCCTGCACCACCATAATAGGCAGCATGTTCTGCATATTTCTAGCCAATGCAGACAGCAGAAACACTTACTCATGTCCGCTGTATCAAAACCTTACATCTGATCTTAATTCTTTTGCCATCGCCTATCGAATACATATATTTTTGTCTGCTATATCTAGGTCTGTTATAATCTTATACAGCTCTATCAAAATATATTTAGCTTGTTTACTTCAAAGAAAATAGCAATTTCTTCAAATCAATCCAATGACTGCATTGTCTTCATCAGTGAACCACTCCAGTAAGTCTGTACTCCACACCCTGAAGATCACTCATAGCCCTCATTGTCGATGCCTATTTTGTTCCACAAATCCAGACGATGCAAGTTTTCTGCACAACAGCAGTAGCTTTATTATTGGGCAGCCGGCGAGAGTTTCAAAGCATCTCCAAATTAGCAAAGTGCCTACTTGTAGAGACTCTTCTTCATGAATCTCTGCCTTACCCACAGAGACAGTATATTTAATAGGGAGTAGACAAAGGCATATCAGTCACATGGGCGATTGTCATTACATAGTTTAAAGTAGGTAATTATGACCTTACAAAGCTTGATGAATGGCGACGTCCTGTGATAACGTGTGAATGGATTACAGAAACTTATTATCGTATTGTTCATGATTATGTGTTGATTGGAAGAGATTAAGGCTGGAGGGTTCTTCCTTCAGTAAATGGGGGAGTCACTTACCTATGCTAATATGTAGGGGAGGTAAGACAATGGGAGAGGGAGGCAGTTTAACAGGGTTGTGCCCAGGGCTCTCAGTCTTGTCTGGAAAGGGCAAATTCCTCTGTCTGGGGTTACGAGGAAATCCACATGTGTGGCTGCAAGAGGTTCTATTTTGAGATACCGTCAGCCTTCCCCCTTCTGAGGTGTTCTGTCTGTAATGTAAGAGTACAAGCCTTCAGTTAATGAAATAAGGCCTTTGGCAAGGAATAGTTAACCCTTGAGACCTCACAGTGTCCTGAACGGGAAGCAAAAGGTACGGAACTGGTCCCTCTATGGTAGTTTAACTTCCTCGTTCTGACCAGGAATCTGTTGACCAGAATTAGACAATAGACAATAGGTGCAGGAGTAGGCCATTCAGCCCTTCGAGCCTGCACCGCCATTCAATATGATCATGGCTGATTATTCCTAATCAGTATCCGCTCCCTGCCTTATCCCCATAACTCTTGATTCCACTATCGTTGAGAGCTCGATCCAACTGTTTCTTAAATGAATCCAGAGGCTGGGCCTCCACTGTCCTCTGGGGCAGAGCATTCCACACAGCCACCACTCTCTGGGTATTTTAAGCTGTGTCCTCTGGTTCGGCACTCACCCATCAGCGGAAACATGTTTCCTGCTGCCAGAGTGTTCAATCCTTTCAAAATCTTATACGTCTCAATCATATCCCCTCTCAGTCTTCTAAACTCAAGGGTATACAAGCCCAGTCGCTTCAGAGAAAGAGGAGAAGGGAGAGGTGAGGGGGAGGGGAGAGAAGAGAGGAGAGAGGGGAGAGGAGAGAAGGGAGGGGAGAGGCGACAGTGGTAAGGAGTGAGAGGAGTGAGTAGTGAGGAGGGGAAGAGGGAAGAAGGGAGATGAGAGAGGAGAGAGGGAGGAGGAGAGGGGAAAGGGGATGAGGAGAGAGGGGAGGGAGAGAGGGGAGAGGATACAGTGGTGAAGAGTGAGAGGAGAGATTAGTGAGGAGTGAGATGGGAGGGGGAGGAGAGAGGGAAGAGGGGAGAGGAGAGAAGGAGGAGGAAGGGAGGGGGATGAGGAGGGAGGGGAGGTTGATAAGAGAGAGGGGAGGGGAGAAGAGAGAGAGGACGGGAGAGTCTGTGGGAGGAGAGAGGGGGAGGGAAGGGGGGTGAGAGGGGGAGGGGAGGGAGTGGGAAGAGAGGGGAGGATGGAGGGGGAGGAGAGAGAGGGAGAGTAGAGAGGGCGTGGAAAAGAGGGGTAGAAGAGAGAGAGGGAGAGGAGAGAGGTGGAGGAGGGAGGGGTAGGGAAAGATGGGGAGGATGAGGCAGAGAAGAGCAGGAGCAAAAGAGCGTGTCAGAGCAGGGGAGGAGGAGAGTGGGTGAGGTGTGGGGTGAGGAGGAAGAGAGTGGGGTGTGTTAGCTGGGAGAGAAGAGGTGAGGGGGAGGAGGTGGCGGTGCGGAGAGAGTGAGTAGACAGCAGGAGGAGCAGAAGGAGGTGACGAGGGAGGACAGAGTGGTTGGACGTGGGGAGGAGGAAATTGGATGAAAGACAGAAGGGCAGATGGGTAGGACGGTGAAAGTGTGGGAGGAAAGTGAGGAGAGAATTGGGAAGATAGGTGAGGGCAGGGTGGCAGAAGAGAGGGGATAGGAGACTGGGGGAAAGAGAGGGGTGGGAAGATGGGTAGTAGAGTAACCCACCCAGACCTTTCTCGGTCTGGAGAGTTCACCTAGCCCATTGGGCTACTCTCCCATTACCAGTCCACCCTGACCTGCACACCATTGGACACACCGTGAGGAAACCCACGCAGACACTGGGGAAAATGTGCACACTACACACAGACAGTCGCCTTGGGCAGGATTTGAACAGGGTCCCTGGCACTGTGAGGCAGCAATGGTAACTACTGAGCCACCATGCGACCCTAATGAGAGAGAGAGGGGGAGAGAGAGAGATGAAGTGAGAGTGGAGGGAGAAAGAGGAGAGAGAGGGAGAGAAGAGTGAGGGAAGAGAGAGGGGAGAGAGAAGAGAGGGAGCAGCGGGGAGGATGAGAAGAGAGGTGAAGAAGGGGTGGTGAAGAGAGAGCAGAAGAATGAGAGTGTGAAAGAGAAAACGACAGAGGAGAGAGAAGAGAAAGAGAGAGCAAGAGAGAGAGAGAGAGAGAAAAGGCAACAAGGGAACAAGTGACCCCCCAGTCCACATGCTGTCACAGACAGACAGAGACAGTCACAGATCAATACTCCTCCGGTCAGCCGGCATGGCGTGAGGGTAATGGCTGACTGAGCTAGGTTCAATTACTCCCAATGTCTATCACCCAAATCCCATCTCCTCCCCAACCCAGTTCATCCTGTCAGCTCCCAACTTCCTCTACCTGGAACACATCTCCCCCAGGTATGGGATACACCAACAATCACCTAAGACTTTGGTACAGATCGTCAGGGAGGATATGATGGCGAAATTGTATGCAGTGATTGGTAATGACTGAGGATGCAATACTCAAACGTCAATTATTTCCAGTTTGTGATGAATCAATTGATATTGTCAGATTTTGATTAAATGTTTCTTTGGCGTTTCCTGTCTGTGAATCTTCTTCACACATTCAAAGAAGTTTAATAAAGGCAATGCTGGTCCAGGTGAGAAATCAGACAGACAGATAATTCCCTTAGTTTGATACTTTTGTGTATATATCCTTCCTTGAAGTCCTCAGAGAAAGAAGCTTACACGATCCATCACTATTAGGGCAGAGAAAAAAGAATAATCAAAATAAAGTAAGAAATTATCTCTAAACATGAACATTATTTCTCTCTCCCAAAAGGTGCCAGTCCTATTGGGTTCCTCCTGCACCCTCTCTATAATTTCAGAAACTCACATTATCGCTCATCGAAGTCGAGGGTGATCAGTATACTCACAACAGAGATCATCATACACTGCGAAGGATTGGAGGTTCCAGAGAGGGGATAGGCTCATTCATTTACAAGAAAGTTTCAGGAGTGACTTATGATGCAATGGAGCAACTGGAGTTGAAGCGAGATGTGACAAAGCTTATTGGCTTATTATTGTTATAGGTAAGGAAGATGAAAACAAGATGTTCACATTAGCTGGGGGAAATGGACAACGAGATACAAAAATTAAGATTGTGGATAGATTGACAGGGAGGATTTGATGAAGTGGTTATATAGAAGGGATTCAATATCCACTGTATCTTAATGGATTGCATTTGGACTGAACAGCCTGAAGTTCTGTATTTAATTTTCAGATTCTGTCAAGCCGTGTGCTTGAATTACCCCAGTATCAGAGTCATAGTGATGTAGCTCAGGCAGTCATTTTGAACGATCTGGGTATCTTCTAATTTCCAGTTCCTTTCCCTCTGGGTGTTTGCAGACCCCTCAAGCTCTCTGACACTTTTGGTAATGAAAGCAGGAAAATTGGTGACAGACTCTGAAAACAGTGAAAGCTCCAGTTGTTCCACCGCCCTTCAGATCCCCGCTAACCTTCCTGCTTTAGGGAAATCGGCACGCCTGGTTGGTGACAGGCTGTGTGACTCCAATGGTCGGCAGCGGGCTGAAAGATAAAGGTTGTTAGTTTGACACCATCCAGGTATGGAGCTTTGGTTGTTCCAGATCAGACTATGGGAATAGTACCCTAGCTCCATTTAAACCGGAAAATCCATGGCAAGGTGGAATTGCAGCCCAAACCATTGATGATTCTGTGTTTCCTGGCTCCACGTGGAGTAAGATAGGGATAAACATTGTTCTCTCCAGACCCCTGCTGTCAACAGAAAGTGGCCACTGCAGCTCCCTGCACAGCCCTGGGACAGTGCTTACAGAAACTGTCTCTTCATGAATGGTGCTTCCCGTGTGAGAAACTTTACTTTTAATACGGTAACGGCTGCAATCCAACCCCTGTCCCCAAGATTAGAAGCTGCAGGATTTTGTGATGAGAACAGTGTTATGAAGTTGAAGACGTGCCCTCCACCTTTAAATGAGAGTGGATGCTGTTCGGAACTGAGCGCTGACAAATACCTGTGATGACCAACTAGCAGTCTCAGCGTGTACTGGAAAATTGAAAACGGTTGGCTGTGGAACAAGTCAGTTTTGTTTGGTAATTAAGAAACAATTCCAATTTTACCAATCAATTTAAATTATGCCTCAGAATACTAAAATCCAATCGCTCTTGAATTTAGTGTTTAGAAACACTGCAGAACCGGATGTTTCCACAATGTTACTCCCACTGACGATTCCCCATGAAACATGCCCAGGTTCTCAGTTGAGGATTTTTGCTGGGAACCTTTGCCCCTTGGCTTTGAACCAGGCCGCCTGCCCAAGGAAAGCAAATGTGGTACTGTTTTTAGTGGAAGGATCAGAGTCCAGGAACTCCACTGTGACACAGAATGGCCATCAGTGCTGTACACATCTGTCCATATTCAAAACCAGTTTGGCGACCACTGTGACAATGTTTCACACAGAAATGAAATGGGATTGTATTCCGTTTCATCACGCGAGCATGTATGAGCGAGCAAATTCAAAGCCAGGTTTGCTGACGTGAACAGCAAGTTATAAAACTCTGCTCATGTCAGTCTGAAAGGCTGCCATCGGGAATAAGGCTATTCATGCCCGATTTTGAAGTGGGGATTTTTCGTGTACGAGGTGACTCTAACAGTCACTACACTACAGGCAACATCCCCGCGAGCAGCTGGTGTTCAGAGTCGGCCAGCACTAAACTTTACAACTTGGCTGGAATATGATGCAGCAGTAGAACAGCTTGAGACCGGGGCATTTCATGTGGGACGCAAACGTGATCATAACAGCATGAACATTGACAGGATAGAGAGTGTGCACTCTCCCAAATCAGAGGTACATTTCCAAAAGCAAAACCACATGGTTGTTTTGGAATTTAAACACAGCAGCATTTAACAGGCTACAGTAAAACAGACAGCACACCCACAAACGGCAGCGGTTGGATCTGAACTCGAGCCACCTGTGAGTTTGTAGTGAGAAAGCGGTTTCTTCGGTCACTTCGCCACGAAACCAGCCACAGCTGCAGTATATTGTCTTACACCTTCCATGGTGCTCCTGTGAAACATTAGAAGCAAAGTCACCGGGAAACAGTTCTGTGATCCCTATCCTGCTGGCACAGCTGCAGGGATATGACCAACTACAATATCAATCTCGCAACAAACTTTCAATCCAGCCAAAAATCATTTGATAGCTGGAATCAGGCTTCTGAGATTTGCTCAAGCCACAAATGTAATGTCTGTATGAGAGAATGTATATTCGGTTATGATTGGGGAAAGTAACCATGAGCTGCATGATATTGCTGATATTTGGATTGTTGCTTTGGTAAATGATTTCGTCCTCTGCTCGAAACAGGACAACTTTCAGTTTTTGAGGATATTAACAGAAGTCAAAAGCTGATTACCACACCCCACCCCAGAAGATGTCAAAGAGGTGCTAACTGTACCTGAGTGCTCTTTGTTCTCGATGTGAAGAGCGCTCTGCCTGAGTCACCTTCATGTCTCTGGTTGCTGAGTGAATCACAAAGAAGGAGCCCCTCAATACAGCCCCTCAAAAGCAATGGTAAGTTGAGTCTACCTACTCAGACTCTTTTCAGCTACAAATGTTTCGGTGAGTGCGTGAGAATATATGTTCGGTAATGATTTGGTCAAATCACCATGAGCTGCTTGACATTACTTCAATTTCGATGCTTGCTTGGCTCAATGATTGCTCGAAACAGGACAACTATCACGTTTACATGGAACATGAAACACACCGGACTGCAGGGAAAATGCACAAAGCTGAGCAGGCCGTGTTCCACATCCTACCGTGCAGCATCCTTTCAGTCACTGAGTCTGTTTTGCGGAATAAGATTCCCAAAGAATGCTCTCCACTCTAAAAGCGGAGGTAGCATTACAATCCGCGAAGGACAGATCAAATTGTGCGGATGCCCTGTCCTCGGGGCCAGTTCGAGATGCCACTTTCCTTGCCTTTTACCTTAACCGTGCAATTGGCTGCAGGGATGGTCACACCTGGACATGAGCCACATCGATTCCGACTGAGTCGGAAACCTGCGTGGGAATCGACGAGAAGCGACTCAATAAACCTTGCTAAATTCCATGGTGCTTATTAGAAATGCAGTTTCTGTTCACCTCAATTTAAAAGGCAGTTTGTGAACATAGTAACTGAAATCAAAAGGTAATTATCTCACCCCACCCCGACTCCGGGAGAGGTGCTAACTGCCCTTGAGTGCTTTTTGTTCTCGATGTGAAGAGCTCTCACGCCTGAGTCACCTTCACGTCTCTTGTTGCTGAGTTACTTACAAAGAAGGAATTTCAGCAGAGCTGCAACTGCCTCACTTTCCCACTCGCTCTCCCCGTTTACATTTTCCTGCTCATCAGTGATTTAAAGAAAACCAAAAGGTTGCGATGTCATTCTGCAGCCTCTCTGTCAATTCCTCCGTTTCAGTTCCAACATGGCTTAGATCTCGGGGCTCACCTTAATACTAGCGACGCTATGAAATCACAAGTCCAAAGGTTCCTCTGAGAGTATAATTTCTTTCATTGCTGTTGCTGATTGAATGAGTCGCTAACGTGCGAACTGATCCAAACCATGATTCAGCACCTCTGCTGCCAATTCTCGCACGTTGAATAACGACAGACAGCTTCCAAATGAGGTCTTTCAGATACGACTTTGGGCTACATTTGACAGACAGACTAGTTCAGGAATCCGTGGTGTACTGTGACACCAGCGCGTCAGCTTCTTCCCTGTCTTTGCACCGGCCCGCCTGCACAAGGAATGCAAACGCGGTACTGCTTTTGGTGGAAGATTCAGAACGCGGTAACTACACTCTGAAGCAGAATGTCATATGATCAGACCCAGGTTGGATAAAAACATTACAATGCTTTGCAAACTAATTTAATGGAATTGAATCACAAAGAGAGCAGATTTGTTCGAGCATTTTCGAAGGCAGGTTTGCAGATGGGAGAGCAAGCAAGAAAGCTCCGTTCTTGTTCGTGTAAAAGGCTACAAATGAAGAACAAAGCAGTTTCTGCGCAGTTACGAACTGGGGATTTTTCATGTGTGAGGCGAACGTGATGACCACTACACTACAGAAACCAGCCACGGCCGGGCGCGCTGCGGCTGTGTGGCATCCAGCACTGAAAGTTGAAGCCATTCTACGTTTCACCTTTCTTTTTCCAATAGCTCGTTGTTATCCAGGGTAATTGACATCTTGAAAAATTTTAAAAAATAGACATGAAATTGGTGACAAAATATAAACAAGGATGTCGTCAATGTTCGGACTGTAGAGTGAAGTGGAATCGGCTGGGACAACTTTCCCGGCAGCATAACGGCTGCGACATGATTTTATTGAAGGTTGTAAACTGAGTAATTACGTGTTTTACCCAAGCTAGGGTGAGTTGGAAACTCGAGAGCATAGGTTTAAGGTGAGTGGTCTGAAATTGACAAAGGACCCCGAGGCACATTTCCCACCAACAAGGTTATGGGTGTATGGAATGAGCTACCAGAGGGAGTGAAGGAGGCTATTGCACTCAGAAAATTGCAATGGTAATCGGATGAGTTTCTGGAATACGATGGGTTTTGAGGGATTGAGGCCAAATGCTGTGGAACGGGACTTGTTTCATTTTGGTGATGTGGTGAGCATGAATGAGATACACCGAAGTATCTGTTTCCACGCGGTGTACCCCAATAACCTTGTGTTGCTTACACCGGTTTTAAAGGATTACTTTCTAGCGGAGCTTTCCATCGCAGTCTGTGGCACAATCATTTAGTCTGTTCGACTGCTCACGGGAAAGGTAGTATTGTGAAACACTGCAGAAACGAACGACTTCCTTACTTTTGCTCCGACTGACCATACTTCGTGAAATTTTCCCAGATCCTCAGTTGAGGATTTTTGCTGCTGGAAGTTACCGCAGAACCCGTGATAAATCGTAACGTATTGAGCGAATCGCAAACAGAAAGCATTTAACACGGAACACAATCAAAGCTGGCATAGCTAATGCATATTCAGACACAGCGAAGCATGAACGCTAAATGTGAGAGAGTCCGAGGTCAAGAGGCATAAAGTAATCTCACAACTAACAACAGGGCAATTCCAAACTACTCTTTCAAACATACTGCAGCCTTAGTGCACCACCACTTCCCAGACAATGCTGAAAAGAGAGAAAGAACGAATATCATAAGTATGGGCCATAAAAAAAGTGAATTTCAACAATCACAGTCTCGATGAGATTACTTTTCCCTTCAGATGTCTCCAGGACGGAAACGATGGAAATGGGAGAAATTCAATAACATATTCATTGGAACGATTTTCCATTCGCCAGAAAGCCAAATAACGATGAATCGACTCACCGCAGGACTCTGTTTCACAACAGCGATGAAATAACAGTCTCCATTCGGTTCCAGTAAAAACTCAACTTGCCTGCAATGTAAAGCGAGAGTCGAAGCGATTACCATCACGACAGCAGAGAAACGTTGCAATAGTCAACACGTTTCCATACCACAGTTAAATCCCCGGGGGAATCCAGGCAGCGGGGATCGAAGCAGCATTTTAACAGTGCTGCGGCGATGGAGTTGATCAGCTGAAATAGCAGTGGTGGGATTCGAACCCACACCCCTTTCAGGACTGGAACCTGGATCCAGCACATCAGACCGCTCGGCTTGTAAAAGGCTGCAATTGAGAACAAAGCAGTTTCTGCCCAGTTTCGAACTGGGGACCTTTCGCGTGTAAGGCGAACGTGATGACCACTACACTACAGAAACCGGCCTCTGCCGGCCGCGCTGCGGTTCTCTGGCACCCAGCACTGAAAGGTGAAGACATTCTCCGTTTCACCTTTCTTTTTCCAACAGCTCGTTGTTATCCAGGGGAATTGACATCTTGAAAACACTGCAGAAACAAACGATTTCCTTACTTTTGCTCCGACTGACCATACCTCGTGAAATTTTCCAGATCCTCAGTTGAGGATCCTCCATGGTCCCTCTCCGACTCGCACAGCTGCTGGAATGTGCCCGGCTACAATGTCAATTTCGCAGCAGATAATGAAAGCCCATCAATCCGGACAAAAATCAATAGTAAGCTGAGTCTATCTTCTCAGACTCTTTCAGCGACAAATGTATCTGTGACTGCGTGAGAATATATGTTCGGTTATGATTTGGTCAAATCACCATGAGCTGCTTGACATTACTTCAATTTCGATTCTTGCTTTGCTGAATGATTTCACCCATTGCTCGAAACAGGACAACTTTCACATTTACACGGAACACGAAACACACCGGACTACAGGGAAAATGCACAAAGCTGAGCAGGCCGTGTTCCACATCATACCGTGCAGCATCGTTTCAGTCACTGTGTCTGTTCGAGATGCCACTTTCCTTGCCTTTTACCTTAACCGTGCCATTCACTGCAGAGATGTCCACCCCTGGACATGAGCCACATGGATATCAACTGAGTTGGAAACCTGTGTGGGAATCGGCAAGGAGCGACTCAATACATTTTGCTAAACTCCATGGTGCTTATTAGAAATGCAGTTTCTGTCCAAGTCAATCGAAAAGGCAGTTTCTGAACAGAGTAACAGAAGTTACTGCTCACCCCACCCCCACTCCGGGAGAGGTGCTAACTGCCCTTGAGTGCTTTTTGTTCTCGATGTGAAGAGCTCTCACACATGAGTCACCTTCACGTCTCTTGCTGCTGAGTTACTTACAAAGAAGGAATTTCAGCAGAGCTGCAACTGCCTCACTTTCCCACTCGCTCTCCCCGTTTACATTTTCCTGCTCGTCAGTGATTTAAAGAAAACCAAAAGGATGCGATGTCATTCTGTAGCCTCTCTGTCGATTCCTCCGTTTAAGTTCCAACACGGCTTAGATCTCAGGACGCATTTTAATACTAGCGACGTTATGAAAGCACAAGTTCAAATGTTCCTCTGAGAGTGTAATTTCTTTCATTGCTGTTGCTGAATGAATGAGTCACTAACGAGCGCACTGATCCAAACCATGATTCAGCACCTCTGCTGCCAATTCTCGCACGTTGAATAACGACAGGCGGCTTCCAAATGAGGTCTTTCAGATACGACTTTGGGCTACATTTGACAGACAGACTAGTTCAGGAATCCGTGGTGTACTGTGACACCAGCGCGTCAGCTTCTTCCCTGTCTTTGAACCGGCCTGCCTGCACAAGGAATGCAAATGCGGTACTGCTTTTGGTGGAAGATTCAGAACGCGGTAACTACACTCTGAAGCAGAATGTCACATGATCAGACCCAGGTTGGAGAAAAACTTTACAATGCTTTGCAAACTAATTTAATGGAATTGCATCACATTTCACAAAGAGAGCAGATTTGTTCGAGCATTTTCGAAGGCAGGTTTGCAGATGGGATAGCAAGCAAGAAAGCTCCGTTCTTGTCAGTGTAAAAGGCTGCAAATGAAGATCAAAGCAGTTTCTGTCCAGTTTCGAACGGGGGACTTTTTGCGCGTTAGTCAAATGTGATGACCACTACACTACAGAAACTGGCCTCAGGCTAGCCTCTTGTGGCTCTGTGGCATCCAGCACTGGAAGTTGAAGCCATTCTACGGTTCACCTTTCTTTTTCCAATAGCTCGTTGTTATCCTGGGTAATTGACATCTTGAAAAAGTTAAAAAAAAATAGACGTGAAATTTGTGACAAAATATAGACAAGGATGTCGTCAATGTTCGGACTGTAGAGTGAAGTGGAATAGGCTGGGACAACTTTCCCGGCAGCATAACGGCTGCGACATGATTTTATGGAAGGGTTGTAAACTGAGTATTTACGTGTTTTACCCAAGCTAGGGTGAGTTGGAAACTCGAGAGCATAGGTTTAAGGTGAGTGGTCAGAAATTGACAAAGGACCCCGAGGCACATTTCCCACCAACAAGGTTATGGGTGTATGGAATGAGCTACCAGAGGGAGTGGGGGAGGCTATTACACTCAGAAAATTGCAATGGTAATCGGATGAGTTTCTGGAATACGATGGGTTTTGAGGGATTGAGGCCAAATGCTGTGGAACGGGACTTGTTTCATTTTGGTGATGTGGTGAGGATGAATGAGATACACCGAAGTATCTGTTTCCACGCGGTGTACCCCAATAACCTTGTGTTGCTTACACCGGTTTTAAAGGATTACTTTCTAGCGGAGCTTTCCATCGCAGTCTGTGGCACAATCATTTAGTCTGTTCGACTGCTCACGGGAAAGGTAGTATTGTGAAACACTGCAGAAACAAACGACTTCCTTACTTTTGCTCCGACTGACCATACTTCGTGAAATTTTCCCAGATCCGCAGTTGAGGATTTTTGCTGCTGGAAGTTACCGCAGAACCCGTGTTAAATCGTAACGTATTGAGCGAATCGCAAACAGAAAGCATTTAACACGGAACACAATCAAAGCTGGCATAGCTAATGCATATTCAGACACAGCGAAGCATGAACGCTAAATGTGAGAGAGTCCGAGGTCAAGAGGCATAAAGTAATCTCACAACTAACAACAGGGCAATTCCAAACTACTCTTTCAAACATACTGCAGCCTTAGTGCACCACCACTTCCCAGACAATGCTGAAAAGAGAGAAAGAACGAATATCATAAGTATGGGCCATAAAAAAAGTGAATTTCAACAATCACAGTCTCGATGAGATTACTTTTCCCTTCAGATGTCTCCAGGACGGAAACGATGGAAATGGGAGAAATTCAATAACATATTCATTGGAACGATTTTCCATTCGCCAGAAAGCCAAATAACGATGAATCGACTCACCGCAGGACTCTGTTTCACAACAGCGATGAAATAACAGTCTCCATTCGGTTCCAGTAAAAACTCAACTTGCCTGCAATGTAAAGCGAGAGTCGAAGCGATTACCATCACGACAGCAGAGAAACGTTGCAATAGTCAACACGTTTCCATACCACAGTTAAATCCCCGGGGGAATCCAGGCAGCGGGGATCGAAGCAGCATTTTAACAGTGCTGCGGCGATGGAGTTGATCAGCTGAAATAGCAGTGGTGGGATTCGAACCCACACCCCTTTCAGGACTGGAACCTGGATCCAGCACATTAGACCGCTCGGCTTGTAAAAGGCTGCAATTGAGAACAAAGCAGTTTCTGCCCAGTTTCGAACTGGGGACCTTTCGCGTGTAAGGCGAACGTGATGACCACTACACTATAGAAACCGGCCTCTGCCGGCCGCGCTGCGGTTCTCTGGCACCCAGCACTGAAAGGTGAAGACATTCTCCGTTTCACCTTTCTTTTTCCAACAGCTCGTTGTTATCCAGGGGAATTGACATCTTGAAAACACTGCAGAAACAAACGATTTCCTTACTTTTGCTCCGACTGACCATACCTCGTGAAATTTTCCAGATCCTCAGTTGAGGATCCTCCATGGTCCCTCTCCGACTCGCACAGCTGCTGGAATGTGCCCGGCTACAATGTCAATTTCGCAGCAGATAATGAAAGCCCATCAATCCGGACAAAAATCAATAGTAAGCTGAGTCTATCTTCTCAGACTCTTTCAGCGACAAATGTATCTGTGACTGCGTGAGAATATATGTTCGGTTATGATTTGGTCAAATCACCATGAGCTGCTTGACATTACTTCAATTTCGATTCTTGCTTTGCTGAATGATTTCACCCATTGCTCGAAACAGGACAACTTTCACATTTACACGGAACACGAAACACACCGGACTACAGGGAAAATGCACAAAGCTGAGCAGGCCGTGTTCCACATCATACCGTGCAGCATCGTTTCAGTCACTGTGTCTGTTCGAGATGCCACTTTCCTTGCCTTTTACCTTAACCGTGCCATTCACTGCAGAGATGTCCACCCCTGGACATGAGCCACATGGATATCAACTGAGTTGGAAACCTGTGTGGGAATCGGCAAGGAGCGACTCAATACATTTTGCTAAACTCCATGGTGCTTATTAGAAATGCAGTTTCTGTCCAAGTCAATCGAAAAGGCAGTTTCTGAACAGAGTAACAGAAGTTACTGCTCACCCCACCCCCACTCCGGGAGAGGTGCTAACTGCCCTTGAGTGCTTTTTGTTCTCGATGTGAAGAGCTCTCACACATGAGTCACCTTCACGTCTCTTGCTGCTGAGTTACTTACAAAGAAGGAATTTCAGCAGAGCTGCAACTGCCTCACTTTCCCACTCGCTCTCCCCGTTTACATTTTCCTGCTCGTCAGTGATTTAAAGAAAACCAAAAGGATGCGATGTCATTCTGTAGCCTCTCTGTCGATTCCTCCGTTTAAGTTCCAACACGGCTTAGATCTCAGGACGCATTTTAATACTAGCGACGTTATGAAAGCACAAGTTCAAATGTTCCTCTGAGAGTGTAATTTCTTTCATTGCTGTTGCTGAATGAATGAGTCACTAACGAGCGCACTGATCCAAACCATGATTCAGCACCTCTGC
This sequence comes from Hemiscyllium ocellatum, assembly GCF_020745735.1. Classification (NCBI taxonomy): domain Eukaryota; kingdom Metazoa; phylum Chordata; class Chondrichthyes; order Orectolobiformes; family Hemiscylliidae; genus Hemiscyllium; species Hemiscyllium ocellatum. The sequence continues at coordinate 22,262 of NW_026867691.1, forward strand.
TGCCAATTCTCGCACGTTGAATAACGACAGGCGGCTTCCAAATGAGGTCTTTCAGATACGACTTTGGGCTACATTTGACAGACAGACTAGTTCAGGAATCCGTGGTGTACTGTGACACCAGCGCGTCAGCTTCTTCCCTGTCTTTGAACCGGCCTGCCTGCACAAGGAATGCAAATGCGGTACTGCTTTTGGTGGAAGATTCAGAACGCGGTAACTACACTCTGAAGCAGAATGTCACATGATCAGACCCAGGTTGGAGAAAAACTTTACAATGCTTTGCAAACTAATTTAATGGAATTGCATCACATTTCACAAAGAGAGCAGATTTGTTCGAGCATTTTCGAAGGCAGGTTTGCAGATGGGATAGCAAGCAAGAAAGCTCCGTTCTTGTCAGTGTAAAAGGCTGCAAATGAAGATCAAAGCAGTTTCTGTCCAGTTTCGAACGGGGGACTTTTTGCGCGTTAGTCAAATGTGATGACCACTACACTACAGAAACTGGCCTCAGGCTAGCCTCTTGTGGCTCTGTGGCATCCAGCACTGGAAGTTGAAGCCATTCTACGGTTCACCTTTCTTTTTCCAATAGCTCGTTGTTATCCTGGGTAATTGACATCTTGAAAAAGTTAAAAAAAAATAGACGTGAAATTTGTGACAAAATATAGACAAGGATGTCGTCAATGTTCGGACTGTAGAGTGAAGTGGAATAGGCTGGGACAACTTTCCCGGCAGCATAACGGCTGCGACATGATTTTATGGAAGGGTTGTAAACTGAGTATTTACGTGTTTTACCCAAGCTAGGGTGAGTTGGAAACTCGAGAGCATAGGTTTAAGGTGAGTGGTCAGAAATTGACAAAGGACCCCGAGGCACATTTCCCACCAACAAGGTTATGGGTGTATGGAATGAGCTACCAGAGGGAGTGGGGGAGGCTATTACACTCAGAAAATTGCAATGGTAATCGGATGAGTTTCTGGAATACGATGGGTTTTGAGGGATTGAGGCCAAATGCTGTGGAACGGGACTTGTTTCATTTTGGTGATGTGGTGAGCATGAATGAGATACACCGAAGTATCTGTTTCCACGCGGTGTACCCCAATAACCTTGTGTTGCTTACACCGGTTTTAAAGGATTACTTTCTAGCGGAGCTTTCCATCGCAGTCTGTGGCACAATCATTTAGTCTGTTCGACTGCTCACGGGAAAGGTAGTATTGTGAAACACTGCAGAAACAAACGACTTCCTTACTTTTGCTCCGACTGACCATACTTCGTGAAATTTTCCCAGATCCTCAGTTGAGGATTTTTGCTGCTGGAAGTTACCGCAGAACCCGTGTTAAATCGTAACGTATTGAGCGAATCGCAAACAGAAAGCATTTAACACGGAACACAATCAAAGCTGGCATAGCTAATGCATATTCAGACACAGCGAAGCATGAACGCTAAATGTGAGAGAGTCCGAGGTCAAGAGGCATAAAGTAATCTCACAACTAACAACAGGGCAATTCCAAACTACTCTTTCAAACATACTGCAGCCTTAGTGCACCACCACTTCCCAGACAATGCTGAAAAGAGAGAAAGAACGAATATCATAAGTATGGGCCATAAAAAAAGTGAATTTCAACAATCACAGTCTCGATGAGATTACTTTTCCCTTCAGATGTCTCCAGGACGGAAACGATGGAAATGGGAGAAATTCAATAACATATTCATTGGAACGATTTTCCATTCGCCAGAAAGCCAAATAACGATGAATCGACTCACCGCAGGACTCTGTTTCACAACAGCGATGAAATAACAGTCTCCATTCGGTTCCAGTAAAAACTCAACTTGCCTGCAATGTAAAGCGAGAGTCGAAGCGATTACCATCACGACAGCAGAGAAACGTTGCAATAGTCAGTACGTTTCCATACCACAGTTAAATACCCGGGGGAATCCAGGCAGCGGGGATCGAAGCAGCATTTTAACAGTGCTGCGGCGATGGAGTTGATCAGCTGAAATAGCAGTGGTGGGATTCGAACCCACACCCCTTTCAGGACTGGAACCTGGATCCAGCACATTAGACCGCTCGGCTTGTAAAAGGCTGCAATTGAGAACAAAGCAGTTTCTGCCCAGTTTCGAACTGGGGACCTTTCGCGTGTAAGGCGAACGTGATGACCACTACACTACAGAAACCGGCCTCTGCCGGCCGCGCTGCGGTTCTCTGGCACCCAGCACTGAAAGGTGAAGACATTCTCCGTTTCACCTTTCTTTTTCCAACAGCTCGTTGTTATCCAGGGGAATTGACATCTTGAAAACACTGCAGAAACAAACGATTTCCTTACTTTTGCTCCGACTGACCATACCTCGTGAAATTTTCCAGATCCTCAGTTGAGGATCCTCCATGGTCCCTCTCCGACGAGCACAATGTCAATTTCGCAGCAGATAATGAAAGCCCATCAATCCGGACAAAAATCAATAGTAAGCTGAGTCTATCTTCTCAGACTCTTTCAGCGACAAATGTATCTGTGACTGCGTGAGAATATATGTTCGGTTATGATTTGGTCAAATCACCATGAGCTGCTTGACATTACTTCAATTTCGATTCTTGCTTTGCTGAATGATTTCACCCATTGCTCGAAACAGGACAACTTTCACATTTACACGGAACACGAAACACACCGGACTACAGGGAAAATGCACAAAGCTGAGCAGGCCGTGTTCCACATCATACCGTGCAGCATCGTTTCAGTCACTGTGTCTGTTCGAGATGCCACTTTCCTTGCCTTTTACCTTAACCGTGCCATTCACTGCAGAGATGTCCACCCCTGGACATGAGCCACATGGATATCAACTGAGTTGGAAACCTGTGTGGGAATCGACAAGGAGCGACTCAATACATTTTGCTAAACTCCATGGTGCTTATTAGAAATGCAGTTTCTGTCCAAGTCAATCGAAAAGGCAGTTTCTGAACAGAGTAACAGAAGTTACTGCTCACCCCACCCCCACTCCGGGAGAGGTGCTAACTGCCCTTGAGTGCTTTTTGTTCTCGATGTGAAGAGCTCTCACACATGAGTCACCTTCACGTCTCTTGCTGCTGAGTTACTTACAAAGAAGGAATTTCAGCAGAGCTGCAACTGCCTCACTTTCCCACTCGCTCTCCCCGTTTACATTTTCCTGCTCGTCAGTGATTTAAAGAAAACCAAAAGGATGCGATGTCATTCTGTAGCCTCTCTGTCGATTCCTCCGTTTAAGTTCCAACACGGCTTAGATCTCAGGACGCATTTTAATACTAGCGACGTTATGAAAGCACAAGTTCAAATGTTCCTCTGAGAGTGTAATTTCTTTCATTGCTGTTGCTGAATGAATGAGTCACTAACGAGCGCACTGATCCAAACCATGATTCAGCACCTCTGCTGCCAATTCTCGCACGTTGAATAACGACAGGCGGCTTCCAAATGAGGTCTTTCAGATACGACTTTGGGCTACATTTGACAGACAGACTAGTTCAGGAATCCGTGGTGTACTGTGACACCAGCGCGTCAGCTTCTTCCCTGTCTTTGAACCGGCCTGCCTGCACAAGCAATGCAAATGCGGTACTGCTTTTGGTGGAAGATTCAGAACGCGGTAACTACACTCTGAAGCAGAATGTCACATGATCAGACCCAGGTTGGAGAAAAACTTTACAATGCTTTGCAAACTAATTTAATGGAATTGCATCACATTTCACAAAGAGAGCAGATTTGTTCGAGCATTTTCGAAGGCAGGTTTGCAGATGGGATAGCAAGCAAGAAAGCTCCGTTCTTGTCAGTGTAAAAGGCTGCAAATGAAGATCAAAGCAGTTTCTGTCCAGTTTCGAACGGGGGACTTTTTGCGCGTTAGTCAAATGTGATGACCACTACACTACAGAAACTGGCCTCAGGCTAGCCTCTTGTGGCTCTGTGGCATCCAGCACTGGAAGTTGAAGCCATTCTACGGTTCACCGTTCTTTTTCCAATAGCTCGTTGTTATCCTGGGTAATTGACATCTTGAAAAAGTTAAAAAAAAATAGACGTGAAATTTGTGACAAAATATAGACAAGGATGTCGTCAATGTTCGGACTGTAGAGTGAAGTGGAATAGGCTGGGACAACTTTCCCGGCAGCATAACGGCTGCGACATGATTTTATGGAAGGGTTGTAAACTGAGTATTTACGTGTTTTACCCAAGCTAGGGTGAGTTGGAAACTCGAGAGCATAGGTTTAAGGTGAGTGGTCAGAAATTGACAAAGGACCCCGAGGCACATTTCCCACCAACAAGGTTATGGGTGTATGGAATGAGCTACCAGAGGGAGTGGGGGAGGCTATTACACTCAGAAAATTGCAATGGTAATCGGATGAGTTTCTGGAATACGATGGGTTTTGAGGGATTGAGGCCAAATGCTGTGGAACGGGACTTGTTTCATTTTGGTGATGTGGTGAGCATGGATGAGATACACCGAAGTATCTGTTTCCACGCGGTGTACCCCAATAACCTTGTGTTGCTTACACCGGTTTTAAAGGATTACTTTCTAGCGGAGCTTTCCATCGCAGTCTGTGGCACAATCATTTAGTCTGTTCGACTGCTCACGGGAAAGGTAGTATTGTGAAACACTGCAGAAACAAACGACTTCCTTACTTTTGCTCCGACTGACCATACTTCGTGAAATTTTCCCAGATCCTCAGTTGAGGATTTTTGCTGCTGGAAGTTACCGCAGAACCCGTGTTAAATCGTAACGTATTGAGCGAATCGCAAACAGAAAGCATTTAACACGGAACACAATCAAAGCTGGCATAGCTAATGCATATTCAGACACAGCGAAGCATGAACGCTAAATGTGAGAGAGTCCGAGGTCAAGAGGCATAAAGTAATCTCACAACTAACAACAGGGCAATTCCAAACTACTCTTTCAAACATACTGCAGCCTTAGTGCACCACCACTTCCCAGACAATGCTGAAAAGAGAGAAAGAACGAATATCATAAGTATGGGCCATAAAAAAAGTGAATTTCAACAATCACAGTCTCGATGAGATTACTTTTCCCTTCAGATGTCTCCAGGACGGAAACGATGGAAATGGGAGAAATTCAATAACATATTCATTGGAACGATTTTCCATTCGCCAGAAAGCCAAATAACGATGAATCGACTCACCGCAGGACTCTGTTTCACAACAGCGATGAAATAACAGTCTCCATTCGGTTCCAGTAAAAACTCAACTTGCCTGCAATGTAAAGCGAGAGTCGAAGCGATTACCATCACGACAGCAGAGAAACGTTGCAATAGTCAACACGTTTCCATACCACAGTTAAATACCCGGGGGAATCCAGGCAGCGGGGATCGAAGCAGCATTTTAACAGTGCTGCGGCGATGGAGTTGATCAGCTGAAATAGCAGTGGTGGGATTCGAACCCACACCCCTTTCAGGACTGGAACCTGGATCCAGCACATTAGACCGCTCGGCTTGTAAAAGGCTGCAATTGAGAACAAAGCAGTTTCTGCCCAGTTTCGAACTGGGGACCTTTCGCGTGTAAGGCGAACGTGATGACCACTACACTACAGAAACCGGCCTCTGCCGGCCGCGCTGCGGTTCTCTGGCACCCAGCACTGAAAGGTGAAGACATTCTCCGTTTCACCTTTCTTTTTCCAACAGCTCGTTGTTATCCAGGGGAATTGACATCTTGAAAACACTGCAGAAACAAACGATTTCCTTACTTTTGCTCCGACTGACCATACCTCGTGAAATTTTCCAGATCCTCAGTTGAGGATCCTCCATGGTCCCTCTCCGACTCGCACAGCTGCTGGAATGTGCCCGGCTACAATGTCAATTTCGCAGCAGATAATGAAAGCCCATCAATCCGGACAAAAATCAATAGTAAGCTGAGTCTATCTTCTCAGACTCTTTCAGCGACAAATGTATCTGTGACTGCGTGAGAATATATGTTCGGTTATGATTTGGTCAAATCACCATGAGCTGCTTGACATTACTTCAATTTCGATTCTTGCTTTGCTGAATGATTTCACCCATTGCTCGAAACAGGACAACTTTCACATTTACACGGAACACGAAACACACCGGACTACAGGGAAAATGCACAAAGCTGAGCAGGCCGTGTTCCACATCATACCGTGCAGCATCGTTTCAGTCACTGTGTCTGTTCGAGATGCCACTTTCCTTGCCTTTTACCTTAACCGTGCCATTCACTGCAGAGATGTCCACCCCTGGACATGAGCCACATGGATATCAACTGAGTTGGAAACCTGTGTGGGAATCGGCAAGGAGCGACTCAATACATTTTGCTAAACTCCATGGTGCTTATTAGAAATGCAGTTTCTGTCCAAGTCAATCGAAAAGGCAGTTTCTGAACAGAGTAACAGAAGTTACTGCTCACCCCACCCCCACTCCGGGAGAGGTGCTAACTGCCCTTGAGTGCTTTTTGTTCTCGATGTGAAGAGCTCTCACACATGAGTCACCTTCACGTCTCTTGCTGCTGAGTTACTTACAAAGAAGGAATTTCAGCAGAGCTGCAACTGCCTCACTTTCCCACTCGCTCTCCCCGTTTACATTTTCCTGCTCGTCAGTGATTTAAAGAAAACCAAAAGGATGCGATGTCATTCTGTAGCCTCTCTGTCGATTCCTCCGTTTAAGTTCCAACACGGCTTAGATCTCAGGACGCATTTTAATACTAGCGACGTTATGAAAGCACAAGTTCAAATGTTCCTCTGAGAGTGTAATTTCTTTCATTGCTGTTGCTGAATGAATGAGTCACTAACGAGCGCACTGATCCAAACCATGATTCAGCACCTCTGCTGCCAATTCTCGCACGTTGAATAACGACAGGCGGCTTCCAAATGAGGTCTTTCAGATACGACTTTGGGCTACATTTGACAGACAGACTAGTTCAGGAATCCGTGGTGTACTGTGACACCAGCGCGTCAGCTTCTTCCCTGTCTTTGAACCGGCCTGCCTGCACAAGGAATGCAAATGCGGTACTGCTTTTGGTGGAAGATTCAGAACGCGGTAACTACACTCTGAAGCAGAATGTCATATGATCAGACCCAGGTTGGAGAAAAACTTTACAATGCTTTGCAAACTAATTTAATGGAATTGCATCACATTTCACAAAGAGAGCAGATTTGTTCGAGCATTTTCGAAGGCAGGTTTGCAGATGGGATAGCAAGCAAGAAAGCTCCGTTCTTGTCAGTGTAAAAGGCTGCAAATGAAGATCAAAGCAGTTTCTGTCCAGTTTCGAACGGGGGACTTTTTGCGCGTTAGTCAAATGTGATGACCACTACACTACAGAAACTGGCCTCAGGCTCGCCTCTTGTGGCTCTGTGGCATCCAGCACTGGAAGTTGAAGCCATTCTACGGTTCACCTTTCTTTTTCCAATAGCTCGTTGTTATCCTGGGTAATTGACATCTTGAAAAAGTTAAAAAAAAATAGACGTGAAATTTGTGACAAAATATAGACAAGGATGTCGTCAATGTTCGGACTGTAGAGTGAAGTGGAATAGGCTGGGACAACTTTCCCGGCAGCATAACGGCTGCGACATGATTTTATGGAAGGGTTGTAAACTGAGTATTTACGTGTTTTACCCAAGCTAGGGTGAGTTGGAAACTCGAGAGCATAGGTTTAAGGTGAGTGGTCAGAAATTGACAAAGGACCCCGAGGCACATTTCCCACCAACAAGGTTATGGGTGTATGGAATGAGCTACCAGAGGGAGTGGGGGAGGCTATTACACTCAGAAAATTGCAATGGTAATCGGATGAGTTTCTGGAATACGATGGGTTTTGAGGGATTGAGGCCAAATGCTGTGGAACGGGACTTGTTTCATTTTGGTGATGTGGTGAGCATGAATGAGATACACCGAAGTATCTGTTTCCACGCGGTGTACCCCAATAACCTTGTGTTGCTTACACCGGTTTTAAAGGATTACTTTCTAGCGGAGCTTTCCATCGCAGTCTGTGGCACAATCATTTAGTCTGTTCGACTGCTCACGGGAAAGGTAGTATTGTGAAACACTGCAGAAACAAACGACTTCCTTACTTTTGCTCCGACTGACCATACTTCGTGAAATTTTCCCAGATCCTCAGTTGAGGATTTTTGCTGCTGGAAGTTACCGCAGAACCCGTGTTAAATCGTAACGTATTGAGCGAATCGCAAACAGAAAGCATTTAACACGGAACACAATCAAAGCTGGCATAGCTAATGCATATTCAGACACAGCGAAGCATGAACGCTAAATGTGAGAGAGTCCGAGGTCAAGAGGCATAAAGTAATCTCACAACTAACAACAGGGCAATTCCAAACTACTCTTTCAAACATACTGCAGCCTTAGTGCACCACCACTTCCCAGACAATGCTGAAAAGAGAGAAAGAACGAATATCATAAGTATGGGCCATAAAAAAAGTGAATTTCAACAATCACAGTCTCGATGAGATTACTTTTCCCTTCAGATGTCTCCAGGACGGAAACGATGGAAATGGGAGAAATTCAATAACATATTCATTGGAACGATTTTCCATTCGCCAGAAAGCCAAATAACGATGAATCGACTCACCGCAGGACTCTGTTTCACAACAGCGATGAAATAACAGTCTCCATTCGGTTCCAGTAAAAACTCAACTTGCCTGCAATGTAAAGCGAGAGTCGAAGCGATTACCATCACGACAGCAGAGAAACGTTGCAATAGTCAACACGTTTCCATACCACAGTTAAATACCCGGGGGAATCCAGGCAGCGGGGATCGAAGCAGCATTTTAACAGTGCTGCGGCGATGGAGTTGATCAGCTGAAATAGCAGTGGTGGGATTCGAACCCACACCCCTTTCAGGACTGGAACCTGGATCCAGCACATTAGACCGCTCGGCTTGTAAAAGGCTGCAATTGAGAACAAAGCAGTTTCTGCCCAGTTTCGAACTGGGGACCTTTCGCGTGTAAGGCGAACGTGATGACCACTACACTACAGAAACCGGCCTCTGCCGGCCGCGCTGCGGTTCTCTGGCACCCAGCACTGAAAGGTGAAGACATTCTCCGTTTCACCTTTCTTTTTCCAACAGCTCGTTGTTATCCAGGGGAATTGACATCTTGAAAACACTGCAGAAACAAACGATTTCCTTACTTTTGCTCCGACTGACCATACCTCGTGAAATTTTCCAGATCCTCAGTTGAGGATCCTCCATGGTCCCTCTCCGACTCGCACAGCTGCTGGAATGTGCCCGGCTACAATGTCAATTTCGCAGCAGATAATGAAAGCCCATCAATCCGGACAAAAATCAATAGTAAGCTGAGTCTATCTTCTCAGACTCTTTCAGCGACAAATGTATCTGTGACTGCGTGAGAATATATGTTCGGTTATGATTTGGTCAAATCACCATGAGCTGCTTGACATTACTTCAATTTCGATTCTTGCTTTGCTGAATGATTTCACCCATTGCTCGAAACAGGACAACTTTCACATTTACACGGAACACGAAACACACCGGACTACAGGGAAAATGCACAAAGCTGAGCAGGCCGTGTTCCACATCATACCGTGCAGCATCGTTTCAGTCACTGTGTCTGTTCGAGATGCCACTTTCCTTGCCTTTTACCTTAACCGTGCCATTCACTGCAGAGATGTCCACCCCTGGACATGAGCCACATGGATATCAACTGAGTTGGAAACCTGTGTGGGAATCGGCAAGGAGCGACTCAATACATTTTGCTAAACTCCATGGTGCTTATTAGAAATGCAGTTTCTGTCCAAGTCAATCGAAAAGGCAGTTTCTGAACAGAGTAACAGAAGTTACTGCTCACCCCACCCCCACTCCGGGAGAGGTGCTAACTGCCCTTGAGTGCTTTTTGTTCTCGATGTGAAGAGCTCTCACACATGAGTCACCTTCACGTCTCTTGCTGCTGAGTTACTTACAAAGAAGGAATTTCAGCAGAGCTGCAACTGCCTCACTTTCCCACTCGCTCTCCCCGTTTACATTTTCCTGCTCGTCAGTGATTTAAAGAAAACCAAAAGGATGCGATGTCATTCTGTAGCCTCTCTGTCGATTCCTCCGTTTAAGTTCCAACACGGCTTAGATCTCAGGACGCATTTTAATACTAGCGACGTTATGAAAGCACAAGTTCAAATGTTCCTCTGAGAGTGTAATTTCTTTCATTGCTGTTGCTGAATGAATGAGTCACTAACGAGCGCACTGATCCAAACCATGATTCAGCACCTCTGCTGCCAATTCTCGCACGTTGAATAACGACAGGCGGCTTCCAAATGAGGTCTTTCAGATACGACTTTGGGCTACATTTGACAGACAGACTAGTTCAGGAATCCGTGGTGTACTGTGACACCAGCGCGTCAGCTTCTTCCCTGTCTTTGAACCGGCCTGCCTGCACAAGGAATGCAAATGCGGTACTGCTTTTGGTGGAAGATTCAGAACGCGGTAACTACACTCTGAAGCAGAATGTCATATGATCAGACCCAGGTTGGAGAAAAACTTTACAATGCTTTGCAAACTAATTTAATGGAATTGCATCACATTTCACAAAGAGAGCAGATTTGTTCGAGCATTTTCGAAGGCAGGTTTGCAGATGGGATAGCAAGCAAGAAAGCTCCGTTCTTGTCAGTGTAAAAGGCTGCAAATGAAGATCAAAGCAGTTTCTGTCCAGTTTCGAACGGGGGACTTTTTGCGCGTTAGTCAAATGTGATGACCACTACACTACAGAAACTGGCCTCAGGCTAGCCTCTTGTGGCTCTGTGGCATCCAGCACTGGAAGTTGAAGCCATTCTACGGTTCACCTTTCTTTTTCCAATAGCTCGTTGTTATCCTGGGTAATTGACATCTTGAAAAAGTTAAAAAAAAATAGACGTGAAATTTGTGACAAAATATAGACAAGGATGTCGTCAATGTTCGGACTGTAGAGTGAAGTGGAATAGGCTGGGACAACTTTCCCGGCAGCATAACGGCTGCGACATGATTTTATGGAAGGGTTGTAAACTGAGTATTTACGTGTTTTACCCAAGCTAGGGTGAGTTGGAAACTCGAGAGCATAGGTTTAAGGTGAGTGGTCAGAAATTGACAAAGGACCCCGAGGCACATTTCCCACCAACAAGGTTATGGGTGTATGGAATGAGCTACCAGAGGGAGTGGGGGAGGCTATTACACTCAGAAAATTGCAATGGTAATCGGATGAGTTTCTGGAATACGATGGGTTTTGAGGGATTGAGGCCAAATGCTGTGGAACGGGACTTGTTTCATTTTGGTGATGTGGTGAGCATGAATGAGATACACCGAAGTATCTGTTTCCACGCGGTGTACCCCAATAACCTTGTGTTGCTTACACCGGTTTTAAAGGATTACTTTCTAGCGGAGCTTTCCATCGCAGTCTGTGGCACAATCATTTAGTCTGTTCGACTGCTCACGGGAAAGGTAGTATTGTGAAACACTGCAGAAACAAACGACTTCCTTACTTTTGCTCCGACTGACCATACTTCGTGAAATTTTCCCAGATCCTCAGTTGAGGATTTTTGCTGCTGGAAGTTACCGCAGAACCCGTGTTAAATCGTAACGTATTGAGCGAATCGCAAACAGAAAGCATTTAACACGGAACACAATCAAAGCTGGCATAGCTAATGCATATTCAGACACAGCGAAGCATGAACGCTAAATGTGAGAGAGTCCGAGGTCAAGAGGCATAAAGTAATCTCACAACTAACAACAGGGCAATTCCAAACTACTCTTTCAAACATACTGCAGCCTTAGTGCACCACCACTTCCCAGACAATGCTGAAAAGAGAGAAAGAACGAATATCATAAGTATGGGCCATAAAAAAAGTGAATTTCAACAATCACAGTCTCGATGAGATTACTTTTCCCTTCAGATGTCTCCAGGACGGAAACGATGGAAATGGGAGAAATTCAATAACATATTCATTGGAACGATTTTCCATTCGCCAGAAAGCCAAATAACGATGAATCGACTCACCGCAGGACTCTGTTTCACAACAGCGATGAAATAACAGTCTCCATTCGGTTCCAGTAAAAACTCAACTTGCCTGCAATGTAAAGCGAGAGTCGAAGCGATTACCATCACGACAGCAGAGAAACGTTGCAATAGTCAACACGTTTCCATACCACAGTTAAATACCCGGGGGAATCCAGGCAGCGGGGATCGAAGCAGCATTTTAACAGTGCTGCGGCGATGGAGTTGATCAGCTGAAATAGCAGTGGTGGGATTCGAACCCACACCCCTTTCAGGACTGGAACCTGGATCCAGCACATTAGACCGCTCGGCTTGTAAAAGGCTGCAATTGAGAACAAAGCAGTTTCTGCCCAGTTTCGAACTGGGGACCTTTCGCGTGTAAGGCGAACGTGATGACCACTACACTATAGAAACCGGCCTCTGCCGGCCGCGCTGCGGTTCTCTGGCACCCAGCACTGAAAGGTGAAGACATTCTCCGTTTCACCTTTCTTTTTCCAACAGCTCGTTGTTATCCAGGGGAATTGACATCTTGAAAACACTGCAGAAACAAACGATTTCCTTACTTTTGCTCCGACTGACCATACCTCGTGAAATTTTCCAGATCCTCAGTTGAGGATCCTCCATGGTCCCTCTCCGACTCGCACAGCTGCTGGAATGTGCCCGGCTACAATGTCAATTTCGCAGCAGATAATGAAAGCCCATCAATCCGGACAAAAATCAATAGTAAGCTGAGTCTATCTTCTCAGACTCTTTCAGCGACAAATGTATCTGTGACTGCGTGAGAATATATGTTCGGTTATGATTTGGTCAAATCACCATGAGCTGCTTGACATTACTTCAATTTCGATTCTTGCTTTGCTGAATGATTTCACCCATTGCTCGAAACAGGACAACTTTCACATTTACACGGAACACGAAACACACCGGACTACAGGGAAAATGCACAAAGCTGAGCAGGCCGTGTTCCACATCATACCGTGCAGCATCGTTTCAGTCACTGTGTCTGTTCGAGATGCCACTTTCCTTGCCTTTTACCTTAACCGTGCCATTCACTGCAGAGATGTCCACACCTGGACATGAGCCACATGGATATCAACTGAGTTGGAAACCTGTGTGGGAATCGGCAAGGAGCGACTCAATACATTTTGCTAAACTCCATGGTGCTTATTAGAAATGCAGTTTCTGTCCAAGTCAATCGAAAAGGCAGTTTCTGAACAGAGTAACAGAAGTTACTGCTCACCCCACCCCCACTCCGGGAGAGGTGCTAACTGCCCTTGAGTGCTTTTTGTTCTCGATGTGAAGAGCTCTCACACATGAGTCACCTTCACGTCTCTTGCTGCTGAGTTACTTACAAAGAAGGAATTTCAGCAGAGCTGCAACTGCCTCACTTTCCCACTCGCTCTCCCCGTTTACATTTTCCTGCTCGTCAGTGATTTAAAGAAAACCAAAAGGATGCGATGTCATTCTGTAGCCTCTCTGTCGATTCCTCCGTTTAAGTTCCAACACGGCTTAGATCTCAGGACGCATTTTAATACTAGCGACGTTATGAAAGCACAAGTTCAAATGTTCCTCTGAGAGTGTAATTTCTTTCATTGCTGTTGCTGAATGAATGAGTCACTAACGAGCGCACTGATCCAAACCATGATTCAGCACCTCTGCTGCCAATTCTCGCACGTTGAATAACGACAGGCGGCTTCCAAATGAGGTCTTTCAGATACGACTTTGGGCTACATTTGACAGACAGACTAGTTCAGGAATCCGTGGTGTACTGTGACACCAGCGCGTCAGCTTCTTCCCTGTCTTTGAACCGGCCTGCCTGCACAAGGAATGCAAATGCGGTACTGCTTTTGGTGGAAGATTCAGAACGCGGTAACTACACTCTGAAGCAGAATGTCATATGATCAGACCCAGGTTGGAGAAAAACTTTACAATGCTTTGCAAACTAATTTAATGGAATTGCATCACATTTCACAAAGAGAGCAGATTTGTTCGAGCATTTTCGAAGGCAGGTTTGCAGATGGGATAGCAAGCAAGAAAGCTCCGTTCTTGTCAGTGTAAAAGGCTGCAAATGAAGATCAAAGCAGTTTCTGTCCAGTTTCGAACGGGGGACTTTTTGCGCGTTAGTCAAATGTGATGACCACTACACTACAGAAACTGGCCTCAGGCTAGCCTCTTGTGGCTCTGTGGCATCCAGCACTGGAAGTTGAAGCCATTCTACGGTTCACCTTTCTTTTTCCAATAGCTCGTTGTTATCCTGGGTAATTGACATCTTGAAAAAGTTAAAAAAAAATAGACGTGAAATTTGTGACAAAATATAGACAAGGATGTCGTCAATGTTCGGACTGTAGAGTGAAGTGGAATAGGCTGGGACAACTTTCCCGGCAGCATAACGGCTGCGACATGATTTTATGGAAGGGTTGTAAACTGAGTATTTACGTGTTTTACCCAAGCTAGGGTGAGTTGGAAACTCGAGAGCATAGGTTTAAGGTGAGTGGTCAGAAATTGACAAAGGACCCCGAGGCACATTTCCCACCAACAAGGTTATGGGTGTATGGAATGAGCTACCAGAGGGAGTGGGGGAGGCTATTACACTCAGAAAATTGCAATGGTAATCGGATGAGTTTCTGGAATACGATGGGTTTTGAGGGATTGAGGCCAAATGCTGTGGAACGGGACTTGTTTCATTTTGGTGATGTGGTGAGCATGAATGAGATACACCGAAGTATCTGTTTCCACGCGGTGTACCCCAATAACCTTGTGTTGCTTACACCGGTTTTAAAGGATTACTTTCTAGCGGAGCTTTCCATCGCAGTCTGTGGCACAATCATTTAGTCTGTTCGACTGCTCACGGGAAAGGTAGTATTGTGAAACACTGCAGAAACAAACGACTTCCTTACTTTTGCTCCGACTGACCATACTTCGTGAAATTTTCCCAGATCCTCAGTTGAGGATTTTTGCTGCTGGAAGTTACCGCAGAACCCGTGTTAAATCGTAACGTATTGAGCGAATCGCAAACAGAAAGCATTTAACACGGAACACAATCAAAGCTGGCATAGCTAATGCATATTCAGACACAGCGAAGCATGAACGCTAAATGTGAGAGAGTCCGAGGTCAAGAGGCATAAAGTAATCTCACAACTAACAACAGGGCAATTCCAAACTACTCTTTCAAACATACTGCAGCCTTAGTGCACCACCACTTCCCAGACAATGCTGAAAAGAGAGAAAGAACGAATATCATAAGTATGGGCCATAAAAAAAGTGAATTTCAACAATCACAGTCTCGATGAGATTACTTTTCCCTTCAGATGTCTCCAGGACGGAAACGATGGAAATGGGAGAAATTCAATAACATATTCATTGGAACGATTTTCCATTCGCCAGAAAGCCAAATAACGATGAATCGACTCACCGCAGGACTCTGTTTCACAACAGCGATGAAATAACAGTCTCCATTCGGTTCCAGTAAAAACTCAACTTGCCTGCAATGTAAAGCGAGAGTCGAAGCGATTACCATCACGACAGCAGAGAAACGTTGCAATAGTCAACACGTTTCCATACCACAGTTAAATACCCGGGGGAATCCAGGCAGCGGGGATCGAAGCAGCATTTTAACAGTGCTGCGGCGATGGAGTTGATCAGCTGAAATAGCAGTGGTGGGATTCGAACCCACACCCCTTTCAGGACTGGAACCTGGATCCAGCACATTAGACCGCTCGGCTTGTAAAAGGCTGCAATTGAGAACAAAGCAGTTTCTGCCCAGTTTCGAACTGGGGACCTTTCGCGTGTAAGGCGAACGTGATGACCACTACACTATAGAAACCGGCCTCTGCCGGCCGCGCTGCGGTTCTCTGGCACCCAGCACTGAAAGGTGAAGACATTCTCCGTTTCACCTTTCTTTTTCCAACAGCTCGTTGTTATCCAGGGGAATTGACATCTTGAAAACACTGCAGAAACAAACGATTTCCTTACTTTTGCTCCGACTGACCATACCTCGTGAAATTTTCCAGATCCTCAGTTGAGGATCCTCCATGGTCCCTCTCCGACTCGCACAGCTGCTGGAATGTGCCCGGCTACAATGTCAATTTCGCAGCAGATAATGAAAGCCCATCAATCCGGACAAAAATCAATAGTAAGCTGAGTCTATCTTCTCAGACTCTTTCAGCGACAAATGTATCTGTGACTGCGTGAGAATATATGTTCGGTTATGATTTGGTCAAATCACCATGAGCTGCTTGACATTACTTCAATTTCGATTCTTGCTTTGCTGAATGATTTCACCCATTGCTCGAAACAGGACAACTTTCACATTTACACGGAACACGAAACACACCGGACTACAGGGAAAATGCACAAAGCTGAGCAGGCCGTGTTCCACATCATACCGTGCAGCATCGTTTCAGTCACTGTGTCTGTTCGAGATGCCACTTTCCTTGCCTTTTACCTTAACCGTGCCATTCACTGCAGAGATGTCCACCCCTGGACATGAGCCACATGGATATCAACTGAGTTGGAAACCTGTGTGGGAATCGGCAAGGAGCGACTCAATACATTTTGCTAAACTCCATGGTGCTTATTAGAAATGCAGTTTCTGTCCAAGTCAATCGAAAAGGCAGTTTCTGAACAGAGTAACAGAAGTTACTGCTCACCCCACCCCCACTCCGGGAGAGGTGCTAACTGCCCTTGAGTGCTTTTTGTTCTCGATGTGAAGAGCTCTCACACATGAGTCACCTTCACGTCTCTTGCTGCTGAGTTACTTACAAAGAAGGAATTTCAGCAGAGCTGCAACTGCCTCACTTTCCCACTCGCTCTCCCCGTTTACATTTTCCTGCTCGTCAGTGATTTAAAGAAAACCAAAAGGATGCGATGTCATTCTGTAGCCTCTCTGTCGATTCCTCCGTTTAAGTTCCAACACGGCTTAGATCTCAGGACGCATTTTAATACTAGCGACGTTATGAAAGCACAAGTTCAAATGTTCCTCTGAGAGTGTAATTTCTTTCATTGCTGTTGCTGAATGAATGAGTCACTAACGAGCGCACTGATCCAAACCATGATTCAGCACCTCTGCTGCCAATTCTCGCACGTTGAATAACGACAGGCGGCTTCCAAATGAGGTCTTTCAGATACGACTTTGGGCTACATTTGACAGACAGACTAGTTCAGGAATCCGTGGTGTACTGTGACACCAGCGCGTCAGCTTCTTCCCTGTCTTTGAACCGGCCTGCCTGCACAAGGAATGCAAATGCGGTACTGCTTTTGGTGGAAGATTCAGAACGCGGTAACTACACTCTGAAGCAGAATGTCATATGATCAGACCCAGGTTGGAGAAAAACTTTACAATGCTTTGCAAACTAATTTAATGGAATTGCATCACATTTCACAAAGAGAGCAGATTTGTTCGAGCATTTTCGAAGGCAGGTTTGCAGATGGGATAGCAAGCAAGAAAGCTCCGTTCTTGTCAGTGTAAAAGGCTGCAAATGAAGATCAAAGCAGTTTCTGTCCAGTTTCGAACGGGGGACTTTTTGCGCGTTAGTCAAATGTGATGACCACTACACTACAGAAACTGGCCTCAGGCTAGCCTCTTGTGGCTCTGTGGCATCCAGCACTGGAAGTTGAAGCCATTCTACGGTTCACCTTTCTTTTTCCAATAGCTCGTTGTTATCC
This sequence comes from Hemiscyllium ocellatum, assembly GCF_020745735.1. Lineage (NCBI taxonomy): Eukaryota > Metazoa > Chordata > Chondrichthyes > Orectolobiformes > Hemiscylliidae > Hemiscyllium > Hemiscyllium ocellatum. Next base: position 39,879 of record NW_026867691.1, read on the forward strand.
TGGGTAATTGACATCTTGAAAAAGTTAAAAAAAAATAGACGTGAAATTTGTGACAAAATATAGACAAGGATGTCGTCAATGTTCGGACTGTAGAGTGAAGTGGAATAGGCTGGGACAACTTTCCCGGCAGCATAACGGCTGCGACATGATTTTATGGAAGGGTTGTAAACTGAGTATTTACGTGTTTTACCCAAGCTAGGGTGAGTTGGAAACTCGAGAGCATAGGTTTAAGGTGAGTGGTCAGAAATTGACAAAGGACCCCGAGGCACATTTCCCACCAACAAGGTTATGGGTGTATGGAATGAGCTACCAGAGGGAGTGGGGGAGGCTATTACACTCAGAAAATTGCAATGGTAATCGGATGAGTTTCTGGAATACGATGGGTTTTGAGGGATTGAGGCCAAATGCTGTGGAACGGGACTTGTTTCATTTTGGTGATGTGGTGAGGATGAATGAGATACACCGAAGTATCTGTTTCCACGCGGTGTACCCCAATAACCTTGTGTTGCTTACACCGGTTTTAAAGGATTACTTTCTAGCGGAGCTTTCCATCGCAGTCTGTGGCACAATCATTTAGTCTGTTCGACTGCTCACGGGAAAGGTAGTATTGTGAAACACTGCAGAAACAAACGACTTCCTTACTTTTGCTCCGACTGACCATACTTCGTGAAATTTTCCCAGATCCTCAGTTGAGGATTTTTGCTGCTGGAAGTTACCGCAGAACCCGTGTTAAATCGTAACGTATTGAGCGAATCGCAAACAGAAAGCATTTAACACGGAACACAATCAAAGCTGGCATAGCTAATGCATATTCAGACACAGCGAAGCATGAACGCTAAATGTGAGAGAGTCCGAGGTCAAGAGGCATAAAGTAATCTCACAACTAACAACAGGGCAATTCCAAACTACTCTTTCAAACATACTGCAGCCTTAGTGCACCACCACTTCCCAGACAATGCTGAAAAGAGAGAAAGAACGAATATCATAAGTATGGGCCATAAAAAAAGTGAATTTCAACAATCACAGTCTCGATGAGATTACTTTTCCCTTCAGATGTCTCCAGGACGGAAACGATGGAAATGGGAGAAATTCAATAACATATTCATTGGAACGATTTTCCATTCGCCAGAAAGCCAAATAACGATGAATCGACTCACCGCAGGACTCTGTTTCACAACAGCGATGAAATAACAGTCTCCATTCGGTTCCAGTAAAAACTCAACTTGCCTGCAATGTAAAGCGAGAGTCGAAGCGATTACCATCACGACAGCAGAGAAACGTTGCAATAGTCAACACGTTTCCATACCACAGTTAAATACCCGGGGGAATCCAGGCAGCGGGGATCGAAGCAGCATTTTAACAGTGCTGCGGCGATGGAGTTGATCAGCTGAAATAGCAGTGGTGGGATTCGAACCCACACCCCTTTCAGGACTGGAACCTGGATCCAGCACATTAGACCGCTCGGCTTGTAAAAGGCTGCAATTGAGAACAAAGCAGTTTCTGCCCAGTTTCGAACTGGGGACCTTTCGCGTGTAAGGCGAACGTGATGACCACTACACTACAGAAACCGGCCTCTGCCGGCCGCGCTGCGGTTCTCTGGCACCCAGCACTGAAAGGTGAAGACATTCTCCGTTTCACCTTTCTTTTTCCAACAGCTCGTTGTTATCCAGGGGAATTGACATCTTGAAAACACTGCAGAAACAAACGATTTCCTTACTTTTGCTCCGACTGACCATACCTCGTGAAATTTTCCAGATCCTCAGTTGAGGATCCTCCATGGTCCCTCTCCGACTCGCACAGCTGCTGGAATGTGCCCGGCTACAATGTCAATTTCGCAGCAGATAATGAAAGCCCATCAATCCGGACAAAAATCAATAGTAAGCTGAGTCTATCTTCTCAGACTCTTTCAGCGACAAATGTATCTGTGACTGCGTGAGAATATATGTTCGGTTATGATTTGGTCAAATCACCATGAGCTGCTTGACATTACTTCAATTTCGATTCTTGCTTTGCTGAATGATTTCACCCATTGCTCGAAACAGGACAACTTTCACATTTACACGGAACACGAAACACACCGGACTACAGGGAAAATGCACAAAGCTGAGCAGGCCGTGTTCCACATCATACCGTGCAGCATCGTTTCAGTCACTGTGTCTGTTCGAGATGCCACTTTCCTTGCCTTTTACCTTAACCGTGCCATTCACTGCAGAGATGTCCACCCCTGGACATGAGCCACATGGATATCAACTGAGTTGGAAACCTGTGTGGGAATCGGCAAGGAGCGACTCAATACATTTTGCTAAACTCCATGGTGCTTATTAGAAATGCAGTTTCTGTCCAAGTCAATCGAAAAGGCAGTTTCTGAACAGAGTAACAGAAGTTACTGCTCACCCCACCCCCACTCCGGGAGAGGTGCTAACTGCCCTTGAGTGCTTTTTGTTCTCGATGTGAAGAGCTCTCACACATGAGTCACCTTCACGTCTCTTGCTGCTGAGTTACTTACAAAGAAGGAATTTCAGCAGAGCTGCAACTGCCTCACTTTCCCACTCGCTCTCCCCGTTTACATTTTCCTGCTCGTCAGTGATTTAAAGAAAACCAAAAGGATGCGATGTCATTCTGTAGCCTCTCTGTCGATTCCTCCGTTTAAGTTCCAACACGGCTTAGATCTCAGGACGCATTTTAATACTAGCGACGTTATGAAAGCACAAGTTCAAATGTTCCTCTGAGAGTGTAATTTCTTTCATTGCTGTTGCTGAATGAATGAGTCACTAACGAGCGCACTGATCCAAACCATGATTCAGCACCTCTGCTGCCAATTCTCGCACGTTGAATAACGACAGGCGGCTTCCAAATGAGGTCTTTCAGATACGACTTTGGGCTACATTTGACAGACAGACTAGTTCAGGAATCCGTGGTGTACTGTGACACCAGCGCGTCAGCTTCTTCCCTGTCTTTGAACCGGCCTGCCTGCACAAGGAATGCAAATGCGGTACTGCTTTTGGTGGAAGATTCAGAACGCGGTAACTACACTCTGAAGCAGAATGTCATATGATCAGACCCAGGTTGGAGAAAAACTTTACAATGCTTTGCAAACTAATTTAATGGAATTGCATCACATTTCACAAAGAGAGCAGATTTGTTCGAGCATTTTCGAAGGCAGGTTTGCAGATGGGATAGCAAGCAAGAAAGCTCCGTTCTTGTCAGTGTAAAAGGCTGCAAATGAAGATCAAAGCAGTTTCTGTCCAGTTTCGAACGGGGGACTTTTTGCGCGTTAGTCAAATGTGATGACCACTACACTACAGAAACTGGCCTCAGGCTAGCCTCTTGTGGCTCTGTGGCATCCAGCACTGGAAGTTGAAGCCATTCTACGGTTCACCTTTCTTTTTCCAATAGCTCGTTGTTATCCTGGGTAATTGACATCTTGAAAAAGTTAAAAAAAAATAGACGTGAAATTTGTGACAAAATATAGACAAGGATGTCGTCAATGTTCGGACTGTAGAGTGAAGTGGAATAGGCTGGGACAACTTTCCCGGCAGCATAACGGCTGCGACATGATTTTATGGAAGGGTTGTAAACTGAGTATTTACGTGTTTTACCCAAGCTAGGGTGAGTTGGAAACTCGAGAGCATAGGTTTAAGGTGAGTGGTCAGAAATTGACAAAGGACCCCGAGGCACATTTCCCACCAACAAGGTTATGGGTGTATGGAATGAGCTACCAGAGGGAGTGGGGGAGGCTATTACACTCAGAAAATTGCAATGGTAATCGGATGAGTTTCTGGAATACGATGGGTTTTGAGGGATTGAGGCCAAATGCTGTGGAACGGGACTTGTTTCATTTTGGTGATGTGGTGAGGATGAATGAGATACACCGAAGTATCTGTTTCCACGCGGTGTACCCCAATAACCTTGTGTTGCTTACACCGGTTTTAAAGGATTACTTTCTAGCGGAGCTTTCCATCGCAGTCTGTGGCACAATCATTTAGTCTGTTCGACTGCTCACGGGAAAGGTAGTATTGTGAAACACTGCAGAAACAAACGACTTCCTTACTTTTGCTCCGACTGACCATACTTCGTGAAATTTTCCCAGATCCTCAGTTGAGGATTTTTGCTGCTGGAAGTTACCGCAGAACCCGTGTTAAATCGTAACGTATTGAGCGAATCGCAAACAGAAAGCATTTAACACGGAACACAATCAAAGCTGGCATAGCTAATGCATATTCAGACACAGCGAAGCATGAACGCTAAATGTGAGAGAGTCCGAGGTCAAGAGGCATAAAGTCATCTCACAACTAACAACAGGGCAATTCCAAACTACTCTTTCAAACATACTGCAGCCTTAGTGCACCACCACTTCCCAGACAATGCTGAAAAGAGAGAAAGAACGAATATCATAAGTATGGGCCATAAAAAAAGTGAATTTCAACAATCACAGTCTCGATGAGATTACTTTTCCCTTCAGATGTCTCCAGGACGGAAACGATGGAAATGGGAGAAATTCAATAACATATTCATTGGAACGATTTTCCATTCGCCAGAAAGCCAAATAACGATGAATCGACTCACCGCAGGACTCTGTTTCACAACAGCGATGAAATAACAGTCTCCATTCGGTTCCAGTAAAAACTCAACTTGCCTGCAATGTAAAGCGAGAGTCGAAGCGATTACCATCACGACAGCAGAGAAACGTTGCAATAGTCAACACGTTTCCATACCACAGTTAAATCCCCGGGGGAATCCAGGCAGCGGGGATCGAAGCAGCATTTTAACAGTGCTGCGGCGATGGAGTTGATCAGCTGAAATAGCAGTGGTGGGATTCGAACCCACACCCCTTTCAGGACTGGAACCTGGATCCAGCACATTAGACCGCTCGGCTTGTAAAAGGCTGCAATTGAGAACAAAGCAGTTTCTGCCCAGTTTCGAACTGGGGACCTTTCGCGTGTAAGGCGAACGTGATGACAACTACACTAAAGAAACCGGCCTCTGCCGGCCGCGCTGCGGTTCTCTGGCACCCAGCACTGAAAGGTGAAGACATTCTCCGTTTCACCTTTCTTTTTCCAACAGCTCGTTGTTATCCAGGGGAATTGACATCTTGAAAACACTGCAGAAACAAACGATTTCCTTACTTTTGCTCCGACTGACCATACCTCGTGAAATTTTCCAGATCCTCAGTTGAGGATCCTCCATGGTCCCTCTCCGACTCGCACAGCTGCTGGAATGTGCCCGGCTACAATGTCAATTTCGCAGCAGATAATGAAAGCCCATCAATCCGGACAAAAATCAATAGTAAGCTGAGTCTATCTTCTCAGACTCTTTCAGCGACAAATGTATCTGTGACTGCGTGAGAATATATGTTCGGTTATGATTTGGTCAAATCACCATGAGCTGCTTGACATTACTTCAATTTCGATTCTTGCTTTGCTGAATGATTTCACCCATTGCTCGAAACAGGACAACTTTCACATTTACACGGAACACGAAACACACCGGACTACAGGGAAAATGCACAAAGCTGAGCAGGCCGTGTTCCACATCATACCGTGCAGCATCGTTTCAGTCACTGTGTCTGTTCGAGATGCCACTTTCCTTGCCTTTTACCTTAACCGTGCCATTCACTGCAGAGATGTCCACCCCTGGACATGAGCCACATGGATATCAACTGAGTTGGAAACCTGTGTGGGAATCGACAAGGAGCGACTCAATACATTTTGCTAAACTCCATGGTGCTTATTAGAAATGCAGTTTCTGTCCAAGTCAATCGAAAAGGCAGTTTCTGAACAGAGTAACAGAAGTTACTGCTCACCCCACCCCCACTCCGGGAGAGGTGCTAACTGCCCTTGAGTGCTTTTTGTTCTCGATGTGAAGAGCTCTCACACATGAGTCACCTTCACGTCTCTTGCTGCTGAGTTACTTACAAAGAAGGAATTTCAGCAGAGCTGCAACTGCCTCACTTTCCCACTCGCTCTCCCCGTTTACATTTTCCTGCTCGTCAGTGATTTAAAGAAAACCAAAAGGATGCGATGTCATTCTGTAGCCTCTCTGTCGATTCCTCCGTTTAAGTTCCAACACGGCTTAGATCTCAGGACGCATTTTAATACTAGCGACGTTATGAAAGCACAAGTTCAAATGTTCCTCTGAGAGTGTAATTTCTTTCATTGCTGTTGCTGAATGAATGAGTCACTAACGAGCGCACTGATCCAAACCATGATTCAGCACCTCTGCTGCCAATTCTCGCACGTTGAATAACGACAGGCGGCTTCCAAATGAGGTCTTTCAGATACGACTTTGGGCTACATTTGACAGACAGACTAGTTCAGGAATCCGTGGTGTACTGTGACACCAGCGCGTCAGCTTCTTCCCTGTCTTTGAACCGGCCTGCCTGCACAAGGAATGCAAATGCGGTACTGCTTTTGGTGGAAGATTCAGAACGCGGTAACTACACTCTGAAGCAGAATGTCATATGATCAGACCCAGGTTGGAGAAAAACTTTACAATGCTTTGCAAACTAATTTAATGGAATTGCATCACATTTCACAAAGAGAGCAGATTTGTTCGAGCATTTTCGAAGGCAGGTTTGCAGATGGGATAGCAAGCAAGAAAGCTCCGTTCTTGTCAGTGTAAAAGGCTGCAAATGAAGATCAAAGCAGTTTCTGTCCAGTTTCGAACGGGGGACTATTTGCGCGTTAGTCAAATGTGATGACCACTACACTACAGAAACTGGCCTCAGGCTAGCCTCTTGTGGCTCTGTGGCATCCAGCACTGGAAGTTGAAGCCATTCTACGGTTCACCGTTCTTTTTCCAATAGCTCGTTGTTATCCTGGGTAATTGACATCTTGAAAAAGTTAAAAAAAAAAGACGTGAAATTTGTGACAAAATATAGACAAGGATGTCGTCAATGTTCGGACTGTAGAGTGAAGTGGAATAGGCTGGGACAACTTTCCCGGCAGCATAACGGCTGCGACATGATTTTATGGAAGGGTTGTAAACTGAGTATTTACGTGTTTTACCCAAGCTAGGGTGAGTTGGAAACTCGAGAGCATAGGTTTAAGGTGAGTGGTCAGAAATTGACAAAGGACCCCGAGGCACATTTCCCACCAACAAGGTTATGGGTGTATGGAATGAGCTACCAGAGGGAGTGGGGGAGGCTATTACACTCAGAAAATTGCAATGGTAATCGGATGAGTTTCTGGAATACGATGGGTTTTGAGGGATTGAGGCCAAATGCTGTGGAACGGGACTTGTTTCATTTTGGTGATGTGGTGAGGATGAATGAGATACACCGAAGTATCTGTTTCCACGCGGTGTACCCCAATAACCTTGTGTTGCTTACACCGGTTTTAAAGGATTACTTTCTAGCGGAGCTTTCCATCGCAGTCTGTGGCACAATCATTTAGTCTGTTCGACTGCTCACGGGAAAGGTAGTATTGTGAAACACTGCAGAAACAAACGACTTCCTTACTTTTGCTCCGACTGACCATACTTCGTGAAATTTTCCCTGATCCTCAGTTGAGGATTTTTGCTGCTGGAAGTTACCGCAGAACCCGTGTTAAATCGTAACGTATTGAGCGAATCGCAAACAGAAAGCATTTAACACGGAACACAATCAAAGCTGGCATAGCTAATGCATATTCAGACACAGCGAAGCATGAACGCTAAATGTGAGAGAGTCCGAGGTCAAGAGGCATAAAGTCATCTCACAACTAACAACAGGGCAATTCCAAACTACTCTTTCAAACATACTGCAGCCTTAGTGCACCACCACTTCCCAGACAATGCTGAAAAGAGAGAAAGAACGAATATCATAAGTATGGGCCATAAAAAAAGTGAATTTCAACAATCACAGTCTCGATGAGATTACTTTTCCCTTCAGATGTCTCCAGGACGGAAACGATGGAAATGGGAGAAATTCAATAACATATTCATTGGAACGATTTTCCATTCGCCAGAAAGCCAAATAACGATGAATCGACTCACCGCAGGACTCTGTTTCACAACAGCGATGAAATAACAGTCTCCATTCGGTTCCAGTAAAAACTCAACTTGCCTGCAATGTAAAGCGAGAGTCGAAGCGATTACCATCACGACAGCAGAGAAACGTTGCAATAGTCAACACGTTTCCATACCACAGTTAAATCCCCGGGGGAATCCAGGCAGCGGGGATCGAAGCAGCATTTTAACAGTGCTGCGGCGATGGAGTTGATCAGCTGAAATAGCAGTGGTGGGATTCGAACCCACACCCCTTTCAGGACTGGAACCTGGATCCAGCACATTAGACCGCTCGGCTTGTAAAAGGCTGCAATTGAGAACAAAGCAGTTTCTGCCCAGTTTCGAACTGGGGACCTTTCGCGTGTAAGGCGAACGTGATGACAACTACACTAAAGAAACCGGCCTCTGCCGGCCGCGCTGCGGTTCTCTGGCACCCAGCACTGAAAGGTGAAGACATTCTCCGTTTCACCTTTCTTTTTCCAACAGCTCGTTGTTATCCAGGGGAATTGACATCTTGAAAACACTGCAGAAACAAACGATTTCCTTACTTTTGCTCCGACTGACCATACCTCGTGAAATTTTCCAGATCCTCAGTTGAGGATCCTCCATGGTCCCTCTCCGACTCGCACAGCTGCTGGAATGTGCCCGGCTACAATGTCAATTTCGCAGCAGATAATGAAAGCCCATCAATCCGGACAAAAATCAATAGTAAGCTGAGTCTATCTTCTCAGACTCTTTCAGCGACAAATGTATCTGTGACTGCGTGAGAATATATGTTCGGTTATGATTTGGTCAAATCACCATGAGCTGCTTGACATTACTTCAATTTCGATTCTTGCTTTGCTGAATGATTTCACCCATTGCTCGAAACAGGACAACTTTCACATTTACACGGAACACGAAACACACCGGACTACAGGGAAAATGCACAAAGCTGAGCAGGCCGTGTTCCACATCATACCGTGCAGCATCGTTTCAGTCACTGTGTCTGTTCGAGATGCCACTTTCCTTGCCTTTTACCTTAACCGTGCCATTCACTGCAGAGATGTCCACCCCTGGACATGAGCCACATGGATATCAACTGAGTTGGAAACCTGTGTGGGAATCGACAAGGAGCGACTCAATACATTTTGCTAAACTCCATGGTGCTTATTAGAAATGCAGTTTCTGTCCAAGTCAATCGAAAAGGCAGTTTCTGAACAGAGTAACAGAAGTTACTGCTCACCCCACCCCCACTCCGGGAGAGGTGCTAACTGCCCTTGAGTGCTTTTTGTTCTCGATGTGAAGAGCTCTCACACATGAGTCACCTTCACGTCTCTTGCTGCTGAGTTACTTACAAAGAAGGAATTTCAGCAGAGCTGCAACTGCCTCACTTTCCCACTCGCTCTCCCCGTTTACATTTTCCTGCTCGTCAGTGATTTAAAGAAAACCAAAAGGATGCGATGTCATTCTGTAGCCTCTCTGTCGATTCCTCCGTTTAAGTTCCAACACGGCTTAGATCTCAGGACGCATTTTAATACTAGCGACGTTATGAAAGCACAAGTTCAAATGTTCCTCTGAGAGTGTAATTTCTTTCATTGCTGTTGCTGAATGAATGAGTCACTAACGAGCGCACTGATCCAAACCATGATTCAGCACCTCTGCTGCCAATTCTCGCACGTTGAATAACGACAGGCGGCTTCCAAATGAGGTCTTTCAGATACGACTTTGGGCTACATTTGACAGACAGACTAGTTCAGGAATCCGTGGTGTACTGTGACACCAGCGCGTCAGCTTCTTCCCTGTCTTTGAACCGGCCTGCCTGCACAAGGAATGCAAATGCGGTACTGCTTTTGGTGGAAGATTCAGAACGCGGTAACTACACTCTGAAGCAGAATGTCATATGATCAGACCCAGGTTGGAGAAAAACTTTACAATGCTTTGCAAACTAATTTAATGGAATTGCATCACATTTCACAAAGAGAGCAGATTTGTTCGAGCATTTTCGAAGGCAGGTTTGCAGATGGGATAGCAAGCAAGAAAGCTCCGTTCTTGTCAGTGTAAAAGGCTGCAAATGAAGATCAAAGCAGTTTCTGTCCAGTTTCGAACGGGGGACTTTTTGCGCGTTAGTCAAATGTGATGACCACTACACTACAGAAACTGGCCTCAGGCTAGCCTCTTGTGGCTCTGTGGCATCCAGCACTGGAAGTTGAAGCCATTCTACGGTTCACCGTTCTTTTTCCAATAGCTCGTTGTTATCCTGGGTAATTGACATCTTGAAAAAGTTAAAAAAAAATAGACGTGAAATTTGTGACAAAATATAGACAAGGATGTCGTCAATGTTCGGACTGTAGAGTGAAGTGGAATAGGCTGGGACAACTTTCCCGGCAGCATAACGGCTGCGACATGATTTTATGGAAGGGTTGTAAACTGAGTATTTACGTGTTTTACCCAAGCTAGGGTGAGTTGGAAACTCGAGAGCATAGGTTTAAGGTGAGTGGTCAGAAATTGACAAAGGACCCCGAGGCACATTTCCCACCAACAAGGTTATGGGTGTATGGAATGAGCTACCAGAGGGAGTGGGGGAGGCTATTACACTCAGAAAATTGCAATGGTAATCGGATGAGTTTCTGGAATACGATGGGTTTTGAGGGATTGAGGCCAAATGCTGTGGAACGGGACTTGTTTCATTTTGGTGATGTGGTGAGCATGAATGAGATACACCGAAGTATCTGTTTCCACGCGGTGTACCCCAATAACCTTGTGTTGCTTACACCGGTTTTAAAGGATTACTTTCTAGCGGAGCTTTCCATCGCAGTCTGTGGCACAATCATTTAGTCTGTTCGACTGCTCACGGGAAAGGTAGTATTGTGAAACACTGCAGAAACAAACGACTTCCTTACTTTTGCTCCGACTGACCATACTTCGTGAAATTTTCCCAGATCCTCAGTTGAGGATTTTTGCTGCTGGAAGTTACCGCAGAACCCGTGTTAAATCGTAACGCATTGAGCGAATCGCAAACAGAAAGCATTTAACACGGAACACAATCAAAGCTGGCATAGCTAATGCATATTCAGACACAGCGAAGCATGAAAGTTAAATGTGAGAGAGTCCGAGGTCAAGAGGCATAAAGTAATCTCACAACTAACAACAGGGCAATTCCAAACTACTCTTTCAAACATACTGCAGCCTTAGTGCACCACCACTTCCCAGACAATGCTGAAAAGAGAGAAAGAACGAATATCATAAGTATGGGCCATAAAAAAAGTGAATTTCAACAATCACAGTCTCGATGAGATTACTTTTCCCTTCAGATGTCTCCAGGACGGAAACGATGGAAATGGGAGAAATTCAATAACATATTCATTGGAACGATTTTCCATTCGCCAGAAAGCCAAATAACGATGAATCGACTCACCGCAGGACTCTGTTTCACAACAGCGATGAAATAACAGTCTCCATTCGGTTCCAGTAAAAACTCAACTTGCCTGCAATGTAAAGCGAGAGTCGAAGCGATTACCATCACGACAGCAGAGAAACGTTGCAATAGTCAGTACGTTTCCATACCACAGTTAAATACCCGGGGGAATCCAGGCAGCGGGGATCGAAGCAGCATTTTAACAGTGCTGCGGCGATGGAGTTGATCAGCTGAAATAGCAGTGGTGGGATTCGAACCCACACCCCTTTCAGGACTGGAACCTGGATCCAGCACATTAGACCGCTCGGCTTGTAAAAGGCTGCAATTGAGAACAAAGCAGTTTCTGCCCAGTTTCGAACTGGGGACCTTTCGCGTGTAAGGCGAACGTGATGACCACTACACTACAGAAACCGGCCTCTGCCGGCCGCGCTGCGGTTCTCTGGCACCCAGCACTGAAAGGTGAAGACATTCTCCGTTTCACCTTTCTTTTTCCAACAGCTCGTTGTTATCCAGGGGAATTGACATCTTGAAAACACTGCAGAAACAAACGATTTCCTTACTTTTGCTCCGACTGACCATACCTCGTGAAATTTTCCAGATCCTCAGTTGAGGATCCTCCATGGTCCCTCTCCGACTCGCACAGCTGCTGGAATGTGCCCGGCTACAATGTCAATTTCGCAGCAGATAATGAAAGCCCATCAATCCGGACAAAAATCAATAGTAAGCTGAGTCTATCTTCTCAGACTCTTTCAGCGACAAATGTATCTGTGACTGCGTGAGAATATATGTTCGGTTATGATTTGGTCAAATCACCATGAGCTGCTTGACATTACTTCAATTTCGATTCTTGCTTTGCTGAATGATTTCACCCATTGCTCGAAACAGGACAACTTTCACATTTACACGGAACACGAAACACACCGGACTACAGGGAAAATGCACAAAGCTGAGCAGGCCGTGTTCCACATCATACCGTGCAGCATCGTTTCAGTCACTGTGTCTGTTCGAGATGCCACTTTCCTTGCCTTTTACCTTAACCGTGCCATTCACTGCAGAGATGTCCACCCCTGGACATGAGCCACATGGATATCAACTGAGTTGGAAACCTGTGTGGGAATCGGCAAGGAGCGACTCAATACATTTTGCTAAACTCCATGGTGCTTATTAGAAATGCAGTTTCTGTCCAAGTCAATCGAAAAGGCAGTTTCTGAACAGAGTAACAGAAGTTACTGCTCACCCCACCCCCACTCCGGGAGAGGTGCTAACTGCCCTTGAGTGCTTTTTGTTCTCGATGTGAAGAGCTCTCACACATGAGTCACCTTCACGTCTCTTGCTGCTGAGTTACTTACAAAGAAGGAATTTCAGCAGAGCTGCAACTGCCTCACTTTCCCACTCGCTCTCCCCGTTTACATTTTCCTGCTCGTCAGTGATTTAAAGAAAACCAAAAGGATGCGATGTCATTCTGTAGCCTCTCTGTCGATTCCTCCGTTTAAGTTCCAACACGGCTTAGATCTCAGGACGCATTTTAATACTAGCGACGTTATGAAAGCACAAGTTCAAATGTTCCTCTGAGAGTGTAATTTCTTTCATTGCTGTTGCTGAATGAATGAGTCACTAACGAGCGCACTGATCCAAACCATGATTCAGCACCTCTGCTGCCAATTCTCGCACGTTGAATAACGACAGGCGGCTTCCAAATGAGGTCTTTCAGATACGACTTTGGGCTACATTTGACAGACAGACTAGTTCAGGAATCCGTGGTGTACTGTGACACCAGCGCGTCAGCTTCTTCCCTGTCTTTGAACCGGCCTGCCTGCACAAGGAATGCAAATGCGGTACTGCTTTTGGTGGAAGATTCAGAACGCGGTAACTACACTCTGAAGCAGAATGTCATATGATCAGACCCAGGTTGGAGAAAAACTTTACAATGCTTTGCAAACTAATTTAATGGAATTGCATCACATTTCACAAAGAGAGCAGATTTGTTCGAGCATTTTCGAAGGCAGGTTTGCAGATGGGATAGCAAGCAAGAAAGCTCCGTTCTTGTCAGTGTAAAAGGCTGCAAATGAAGATCAAAGCAGTTTCTGTCCAGTTTCGAACGGGGGACTTTTTGCGCGTTAGTCAAATGTGATGACCACTACACTACAGAAACTGGCCTCAGGCTAGCCTCTTGTGGCTCTGTGGCATCCAGCACTGGAAGTTGAAGCCATTCTACGGTTCACCTTTCTTTTTCCAATAGCTCGTTGTTATCCTGGGTAATTGACATCTTGAAAAAGTTAAAAAAAAATAGACGTGAAATTTGTGACAAAATATAGACAAGGATGTCGTCAATGTTCGGACTGTAGAGTGAAGTGGAATAGGCTGGGACAACTTTCCCGGCAGCATAACGGCTGCGACATGATTTTATGGAAGGGTTGTAAACTGAGTATTTACGTGTTTTACCCAAGCTAGGGTGAGTTGGAAACTCGAGAGCATAGGTTTAAGGTGAGTGGTCAGAAATTGACAAAGGACCCCGAGGCACATTTCCCACCAACAAGGTTATGGGTGTATGGAATGAGCTACCAGAGGGAGTGGGGGAGGCTATTACACTCAGAAAATTGCAATGGTAATCGGATGAGTTTCTGGAATACGATGGGTTTTGAGGGATTGAGGCCAAATGCTGTGGAACGGGACTTGTTTCATTTTGGTGATGTGGTGAGGATGAATGAGATACACCGAAGTATCTGTTTCCACGCGGTGTACCCCAATAACCTTGTGTTGCTTACACCGGTTTTAAAGGATTACTTTCTAGCGGAGCTTTCCATCGCAGTCTGTGGCACAATCATTTAGTCTGTTCGACTGCTCACGGGAAAGGTAGTATTGTGAAACACTGCAGAAACAAACGACTTCCTTACTTTTGCTCCGACTGACCATACTTCGTGAAATTTTCCCAGATCCTCAGTTGAGGATTTTTGCTGCTGGAAGTTACCGCAGAACCCGTGTTAAATCGTAACGTATTGAGCGAATCGCAAACAGAAAGCATTTAACACGGAACACAATCAAAGCTGGCATAGCTAATGCATATTCAGACACAGCGAAGCATGAACGCTAAATGTGAGAGAGTCCGAGGTCAAGAGGCATAAAGTAATCTCACAACTAACAACAGGGCAATTCCAAACTACTCTTTCAAACATACTGCAGCCTTAGTGCACCACCACTTCCCAGACAATGCTGAAAAGAGAGAAAGAACGAATATCATAAGTATGGGCCATAAAAAAAGTGAATTTCAACAATCACAGTCTCGATGAGATTACTTTTCCCTTCAGATGTCTCCAGGACGGAAACGATGGAAATGGGAGAAATTCAATAACATATTCATTGGAACGATTTTCCATTCGCCAGAAAGCCAAATAACGATGAATCGACTCACCGCAGGACTCTGTTTCACAACAGCGATGAAATAACAGTCTCCATTCGGTTCCAGTAAAAACTCAACTTGCCTGCAATGTAAAGCGAGAGTCGAAGCGATTACCATCACGACAGCAGAGAAACGTTGCAATAGTCAGTACGTTTCCATACCACAGTTAAATACCCGGGGGAATCCAGGCAGCGGGGATCGAAGCAGCATTTTAACAGTGCTGCGGCGATGGAGTTGATCAGCTGAAATAGCAGTGGTGGGATTCGAACCCACACCCCTTTCAGGACTGGAACCTGGATCCAGCACATTAGACCGCTCGGCTTGTAAAAGGCTGCAATTGAGAACAAAGCAGTTTCTGCCCAGTTTCGAACTGGGGACCTTTCGCGTGTAAGGCGAACGTGATGACCACTACACTACAGAAACCGGCCTCTGCCGGCCGCGCTGCGGTTCTCTGGCACCCAGCACTGAAAGGTGAAGACATTCTCCGTTTCACCTTTCTTTTTCCAACAGCTCGTTGTTATCCAGGGGAATTGACATCTTGAAAACACTGCAGAAACAAACGATTTCCTTACTTTTGCTCCGACTGACCATACCTCGTGAAATTTTCCAGATCCTCAGTTGAGGATCCTCCATGGTCCCTCTCCGACTCGCACAGCTGCTGGAATGTGCCCGGCTACAATGTCAATTTCGCAGCAGATAATGAAAGCCCATCAATCCGGACAAAAATCAATAGTAAGCTGAGTCTATCTTCTCAGACTCTTTCAGCGACAAATGTATCTGTGACTGCGTGAGAATATATGTTCGGTTATGATTTGGTCAAATCACCATGAGCTGCTTGACATTACTTCAATTTCGATTCTTGCTTTGCTGAATGATTTCACCCATTGCTCGAAACAGGACAACTTTCACATTTACACGGAACACGAAACACACCGGACTACAGGGAAAATGCACAAAGCTGAGCAGGCCGTGTTCCACATCATACCGTGCAGCATCGTTTCAGTCACTGTGTCTGTTCGAGATGCCACTTTCCTTGCCTTTTACCTTAACCGTGCCATTCACTGCAGAGATGTCCACCCCTGGACATGAGCCACATGGATATCAACTGAGTTGGAAACCTGTGTGGGAATCGGCAAGGAGCGACTCAATACATTTTGCTAAACTCCATGGTGCTTATTAGAAATGCAGTTTCTGTCCAAGTCAATCGAAAAGGCAGTTTCTGAACAGAGTAACAGAAGTTACTGCTCACCCCACCCCCACTCCGGGAGAGGTGCTAACTGCCCTTGAGTGCTTTTTGTTCTCGATGTGAAGAGCTCTCACACATGAGTCACCTTCACGTCTCTTGCTGCTGAGTTACTTACAAAGAAGGAATTTCAGCAGAGCTGCAACTGCCTCACTTTCCCACTCGCTCTCCCCGTTTACATTTTCCTGCTCGTCAGTGATTTAAAGAAAACCAAAAGGATGCGATGTCATTCTGTAGCCTCTCTGTCGATTCCTCCGTTTAAGTTCCAACACGGCTTAGATCTCAGGACGCATTTTAATACTAGCGACGTTATGAAAGCACAAGTTCAAATGTTCCTCTGAGAGTGTAATTTCTTTCATTGCTGTTGCTGAATGAATGAGTCACTAACGAGCGCACTGATCCAAACCATGATTCAGCACCTCTGCTGCCAATTCTCGCACGTTGAATAACGACAGGCGGCTTCCAAATGAGGTCTTTCAGATACGACTTTGGGCTACATTTGACAGACAGACTAGTTCAGGAATCCGTGGTGTACTGTGACACCAGCGCGTCAGCTTCTTCCCTGTCTTTGAACCGGCCTGCCTGCACAAGGAATGCAAATGCGGTACTGCTTTTGGTGGAAGATTCAGAACGCGGTAACTACACTCTGAAGCAGAATGTCACATGATCAGACCCAGGTTGGAGAAAAACTTTACAATGCTTTGCAAACTAATTTAATGGAATTGCATCACATTTCACAAAGAGAGCAGATTTGTTCGAGCATTTTCGAAGGCAGGTTTGCAGATGGGATAGCAAGCAAGAAAGCTCCGTTCTTGTCAGTGTAAAAGGCTGCAAATGAAGATCAAAGCAGTTTCTGTCCAGTTTCGAACGGGGGACTTTTTGCGCGTTAGTCAAATGTGATGACCACTACACTACAGAAACTGGCCTCAGGCTAGCCTCTTGTGGCTCTGTGGCATCCAGCACTGGAAGTTGAAGCCATTCTACGGTTCACCTTTCTTTTTCCAATAGCTCGTTGTTATCCTGGGTAATTGACATCTTGAAAAAGTTAAAAAAAAATAGACGTGAAATTTGTGACAAAATATAGACAAGGATGTCGTCAATGTTCGGACTGTAGAGTGAAGTGGAATAGGCTGGGACAACTTTCCCGGCAGCATAACGGCTGCGACATGATTTTATGGAAGGGTTGTAAACTGAGTATTTACGTGTTTTACCCAAGCTAGGGTGAGTTGGAAACTCGAGAGCATAGGTTTAAGGTGAGTGGTCAGAAATTGACAAAGGACCCCGAGGCACATTTCCCACCAACAAAGTTATGGGTGTATGGAATGAGCTACCAGAGGGAGTGGGGGAGGCTATTACACTCAGAAAATTGCAATGGTAATCGGATGAGTTTCTGGAATACGATGGGTTTTGAGGGATTGAGGCCAAATGCTGTGGAACGGGACTTGTTTCATTTTGGTGATGTGGTGAGGATGAATGAGATACACCGAAGTATCTGTTTCCACGCGGTGTACCCCAATAACCTTGTGTTGCTTACACCGGTTTTAAAGGATTACTTTCTAGCGGAGCTTTCCATCGCAGTCTGTGGCACAATCATTTAGTCTGTTCGACTGCTCACGGGAAAGGTAGTATTGTGAAACACTGCAGAAACAAACGACTTCCTTACTTTTGCTCCGACTGACCATACTTCGTGAAATTTTCCCAGATCCTCAGTTGAGGATTTTTGCTGCTGGAAGTTACCGCAGAACCCGTGTTAAATCGTAACGTATTGAGCGAATCGCAAACAGAAAGCATTTAACACGGAACACAATCAAAGCTGGCATAGCTAATGCATATTCAGACACAGCGAAGCATGAACGCTAAATGTGAGAGAGTCCGAGGTCAAGAGGCATAAAGTCATCTCACAACTAACAACAGGGCAATTCCAAACTACTCTTTCAAACATACTGCAGCCTTAGTGCACCACCACTTCCCAGACAATGCTGAAAAGAGAGAAAGAACGAATATCATAAGTATGGGCCATAAAAAAAGTGAATTTCAACAATCACAGTCTCGATGAGATTACTTTTCCCTTCAGATGTCTCCAGGACGGAAACGATGGAAATGGGAGAAATTCAATAACATATTCATTGGAACGATTTTCCATTCGCCAGAAAGCCAAATAACGATGAATCGACTCACCGCAGGACTCTGTTTCACAACAGCGATGAAATAACAGTCTCCATTCGGTTCCAGTAAAAACTCAACTTGCCTGCAATGTAAAGCGAGAGTCGAAGCGATTACCATCACGACAGCAGAGAAACGTTGCAATAGTCAACACGTTTCCATACCACAGTTAAATACCCGGGGGAATCCAGGCAGCGGGGATCGAAGCAGCATTTTAACAGTGCTGCGGCGATGGAGTTGATCAGCTGAAATAGCAGTGGTGGGATTCGAACCCACACCCCTTTCAGGACTGGAACCTGGATCCAGCACATTAGACCGCTCGGCTTGTAAAAGGCTGCAATTGAGAACAAAGCAGTTTCTGCCCAGTTTCGAACTGGGGACCTTTCGCGGGTAAGGCGAACGTGATGACCACTACACTACAGAAACCGGCCTCTGCCGGCCGCGCTGCGGTTCTCTGGCACCCAGCACTGAAAGGTGAAGACATTCTCCGTTTCACCTTTCTTTTTCCAACAGCTCGTTGTTATCCAGGGGAATTGACATCTTGAAAACACTGCAGAAACAAACGATTTCCTTACTTTTGCTCCGACTGACCATACCTCGTGAAATTTTCCAGATCCTCAGTTGAGGATCCTCCATGGTCCCTCTCCGACTCGCACAGCTGCTGGAATGTGCCCGGCTACAATGTCAATTTCGCAGCAGATAATGAAAGCCCATCAATCCGGACAAAAATCAATAGTAAGCTGAGTCTATCTTCTCAGACTCTTTCAGCGACAAATGTATCTGTGACTGCGTGAGAATATATGTTCGGTTATGATTTGGTCAAATCACCATGAGCTGCTTGACATTACTTCAATTTCGATTCTTGCTTTGCTGAATGATTTCACCCATTGCTCGAAACAGGACAACTTTCACATTTACACGGAACACGAAACACACCGGACTACAGGGAAAATGCACAAAGCTGAGCAGGCCGTGTTCCACATCATACCGTGCAGCATCGTTTCAGTCACTGTGTCTGTTCGAGATGCCACTTTCCTTGCCTTTTACCTTAACCGTGCCATTCACTGCAGAGATGTCCACACCTGGACATGAGCCACATGGATATCAACTGAGTTGGAAACCTGTGTGGGAATCGACAAGGAGCGACTCAATACATTTTGCTAAACTCCATGGTGCTTATTAGAAATGCAGTTTCTGTCCAAGTCAATCGAAAAGGCAGTTTCTGAACAGAGTAACAGAAGTTACTGCTCACCCCACCCCCACTCCGGGAGAGGTGCTAACTGCCCTTGAGTGCTTTTTGTTCTCGATGTGAAGAGCTCTCACACATGAGTCACCTTCACGTCTCTTGCTGCTGAGTTACTTACAAAGAAGGAATTTCAGCAGAGCTGCAACTGCCTCACTTTCCCACTCGCTCTCCCCGTTTACATTTTCCTGCTCGTCAGTGATTTAAAGAAAACCAAAAGGATGCGATGTCATTCTGTAGCCTCTCTGTCGATTCCTCCGTTTAAGTTCCAACACGGCTTAGATCTCAGGACGCATTTTAATACTAGCGACGTTATGAAAGCACAAGTTCAAATGTTCCTCTGAGAGTGTAATTTCTTTCATTGCTGTTGCTGAATGAATGAGTCACTAACGAGCGCACTGATCCAAACCATGATTCAGCACCTCTGCTGCCAATTCTCGCACGTTGAATAACGACAGGCGGCTTCCAAATGAGGTCTTTCAGATACGACTTTGGGCTACATTTGACAGACAGACTAGTTCAGGAATCCGTGGTGTACTGTGACACCAGCGCGTCAGCTTCTTCCCTGTCTTTGAACCGGCCTGCCTGCACAAGGAATGCAAATGCGGTACTGCTTTTGGTGGAAGATTCAGAACGCGGTAACTACACTCTGAAGCAGAATGTCACATGATCAGACCCAGGTTGGAGAAAAACTTTACAATGCTTTGCAAACTAATTTAATGGAATTGCATCACATTTCACAAAGAGAGCAGATTTGTTCGAGCATTTTCGAAGGCAGGTTTGCAGATGGGATAGCAAGCAAGAAAGCTCCGTTCTTGTCAGTGTAAAAGGCTGCAAATGAAGATCAAAGCAGTTTCTGTCCAGTTTCGAACGGGGGACTTTTTGCGCGTTAGTCAAATGTGATGACCACTACACTACAGAAACTGGCCTCAGGCTAGCCTCTTGTGGCTCTGTGGCATCCAGCACTGGAAGTTGAAGCCATTCTACGGTTCACCTTTCTTTTTCCAATAGCTCGTTGTTATCCTGGGTAATTGACATCTTGAAAAAGTTAAAAAAAAATAGACGTGAAATTTGTGACAAAATATAGACAAGGATGTCGTCAATGTTCGGACTGTAGAGTGAAGTGGAATAGGCTGGGACAACTTTCCCGGCAGCATAACGGCTGCGACATGATTTTATGGAAGGGTTGTAAACTGAGTATTTACGTGTTTTACCCAAGCTAGGGTGAGTTGGAAACTCGAGAGCATAGGTTTAAGGTGAGTGGTCAGAAATTGACAAAGGACCCCGAGGCACATTTCCCACCAACAAGGTTATGGGTGTATGGAATGAGCTACCAGAGGGAGTGGGGGAGGCTATTACACTCAGAAAATTGCAATGGTAATCGGATGAGTTTCTGGAATACGATGGGTTTTGAGGGATTGAGGCCAAATGCTGTGGAACGGGACTTGTTTCATTTTGGTGATGTGGTGAGGATGAATGAGATACACCGAAGTATCTGTTTCCACGCGGTGTACCCCAATAACCTTGTGTTGCTTACACCGGTTTTAAAGGATTACTTTCTAGCGGAGCTTTCCATCGCAGTCTGTGGCACAATCATTTAGTCTGTTCGACTGCTCACGGGAAAGGTAGTATTGTGAAACACTGCAGAAACAAACGACTTCCTTACTTTTGCTCCGACTGACCATACTTCGTGAAATTTTCCCAGATCCTCAGTTGAGGATTTTTGCTGCTGGAAGTTACCGCAGAACCCGTGTTAAATCGTAACGTATTGAGCGAATCGCAAACAGAAAGCATTTAACACGGAACACAATCAAAGCTGGCATAGCTAATGCATATTCAGACACAGCGAAGCATGAACGCTAAATGTGAGAGAGTCCGAGGTCAAGAGGCATAAAGTAATCTCACAACTAACAACAGGGCAATTCCAAACTACTCTTTCAAACATACTGCAGCCTTAGTGCACCACCACTTCCCAGACAATGCTGAAAAGAGAGAAAGAACGAATATCATAAGTATGGGCCATAAAAAAAGTGAATTTCAACAATCACAGTCTCGATGAGATTACTTTTCCCTTCAGATGTCTCCAGGACGGAAACGATGGAAATGGGAGAAATTCAATAACATATTCATTGGAACGATTTTCCATTCGCCAGAAAGCCAAATAACGATGAATCGACTCACCGCAGGACTCTGTTTCACGACAGCGATGAAATAACAGTCTCCATTCGGTTCCAGTAAAAACTCAACTTGCCTGCAATGTAAAGCGAGAGTCGAAGCGATTACCATCACGACAGCAGAGAAACGTTGCAATAGTCAACACGTTTCCATACCACAGTTAAATACCCGGGGGAATCCAGGCAGCGGGGATCGAAGCAGCATTTTAACAGTGCTGCGGCGATGGAGTTGATCAGCTGAAATAGCAGTGGTGGGATTCGAACCCACACCCCTTTCAGGACTGGAACCTGGATCCAGCACATTAGACCGCTCGGCTTGTAAAAGGCTGCAATTGAGAACAAAGCAGTTTCTGCCCAGTTTCAAACTGGGGACCTTTCGCGTGTAAGGCGAACGTGATGACCACTACACTATAGAAACCGGCCTCTGCCAGCCGCGCTGCGGTTCTCTGGCACCCAGCACTGAAAGGTGAAGACATTCTCCGTTTCACCTTTCTTTTTCCAACAGCTCGTTGTTATCCAGGGGAATTGACATCTTGAAAACACTGCAGAAACAAACGATTTCCTTACTTTTGCTCCGACTGACCATACCTCGTGAAATTTTCCAGATCCTCAGTTGAGGATCCTCCATGGTCCCTCTCCGACTCGCACAGCTGCTGGAATGTGCCCGGCTACAATGTCAATTTCGCAGCAGATAATGAAAGCCCATCAATCCGGACAAAAATCAATAGTAAGCTGAGTCTATCTTCTCAGACTCTTTCAGCGACAAATGTATCTGTGACTGCGTGAGAATATATGTTCGGTTATGATTTGGTCAAATCACCATGAGCTGCTTGACATTACTTCAATTTCGATTCTTGCTTTGCTGAATGATTTCACCCATTGCTCGAAACAGGACAACTTTCACATTTACACGGAACACGAAACACACCGGACTACAGGGAAAATGCACAAAGCTGAGCAGGCCGTGTTCCACATCATACCGTGCAGCATCGTTTCAGTCACTGTGTCTGTTCGAGATGCCACTTTCCTTGCCTTTTACCTTAACCGTGCCATTCACTGCAGAGATGTCCACACCTGGACATGAGCCACATGGATATCAACTGAGTTGGAAACCTGTGTGGGAATCGACAAGGAGCGACTCAATACATTTTGCTAAACTCCATGGTGCTTATTAGAAATGCAGTTTCTGTCCAAGTCAATCGAAAAGGCAGTTTCTGAACAGAGTAACAGAAGTTACTGCTCACCCCACCCCCACTCCGGGAGAGGTGCTAACTGCCCTTGAGTGCTTTTTGTTCTCGATGTGAAGAGCTCTCACACATGAGTCACCTTCACGTCTCTTGCTGCTGAGTTACTTACAAAGAAGGAATTTCAGCAGAGCTGCAACTGCCTCACTTTCCCACTCGCTCTCCCCGTTTACATTTTCCTGCTCGTCAGTGATTTAAAGAAAACCAAAAGGATGCGATGTCATTCTGTAGCCTCTCTGTCGATTCCTCCGTTTAAGTTCCAACACGG
Source organism: Hemiscyllium ocellatum (assembly GCF_020745735.1). NCBI lineage: Eukaryota > Metazoa > Chordata > Chondrichthyes > Orectolobiformes > Hemiscylliidae > Hemiscyllium > Hemiscyllium ocellatum. Next base: position 62,994 of record NW_026867691.1, read on the forward strand.
CTTAGATCTCAGGACGCATTTTAATACTAGCGACGTTATGAAAGCACAAGTTCAAATGTTCCTCTGAGAGTGTAATTTCTTTCATTGCTGTTGCTGAATGAATGAGTCACTAACGAGCGCACTGATCCAAACCATGATTCAGCACCTCTGTTGCCAATTCTCGCACGTTGAATAACGACAGGCGGCTTCCAAATGAGGTCTTTCAGATACGACTTTGGGCTACATTTGACAGACAGACTAGTTCAGGAATCCGTGGTGTACTGTGACACCAGCGCGTCAGCTTCTTCCCTGTCTTTGAACCGGCCTGCCTGCACAAGGAATGCAAATGCGGTACTGCTTTTGGTGGAAGATTCAGAACGCGGTAACTACACTCTGAAGCAGAATGTCATATGATCAGACCCAGGTTGGAGAAAAACTTTACAATGCTTTGCAAACTAATTTAATGGAATTGCATCACATTTCACAAAGAGAGCAGATTTGTTCGAGCATTTTCGAAGGCAGGTTTGCAGATGGGATAGCAAGCAAGAAAGCTCCGTTCTTGTCAGTGTAAAAGGCTGCAAATGAAGATCAAAGCAGTTTCTGTCCAGTTTCGAACGGGGGACTTTTCGCGCGTTAGTCAAATGTGATGACCACTACACTACAGAAACTGGCCTCAGGCGCGCCCCTTGTGGCTATGTGGCATCCAGCACTGGAAGTTGAAGCCATTCTACGGTTCACCTTTCTTTTTCCAATAGCTCGTTGTTATCCTGGGTAATTGACATCTTGAAAAAGTTAAAAAAAATAGACGTGAAATTTGTGACAAAATATAGACAAGGATGTCGTCAATGTTCGGACTGTAGAGTGAAGTGGAATAGGCTGGGACAACTTTCCCGGCAGCATAACGGCTGCGACATGATTTTATGGAAGGGTTGTAAACTGAGTATTTACGTGTTTTACCCAAGCTAGGGTGAGTTGGAAACTCGAGAGCATAGGTTTAAGGTGAGTGGTCAGAAATTGACAAAGGACCCCGAGGCACATTTCCCACCAACAAGGTTATGGGTGTATGGAATGAGCTACCAGAGGGAGTTGGGGAGGCTATTACACTCAGAAAATTGCAATGGTAATCGGATGAGTTTCTGGAATGCGATGGGTTTTGAGGGATTGAGGCCAAATGCTGTGGAACGGGACTTGTTTCATTTTGGTGATGTGGTGAGGATGAATGAGATACACCGAAGTATCTGTTTCCACGCGGTGTACCCCAATAACCTTGTGTGGCTTACACCGGTTTTAAAGGATTACTTTCTAGCAGAGCTTTCCATCGCAGTCTGTGGCACAATCATTTCGTCTGTTCGACTGCTCACGGGAAAGGTAGTATTGTGAAACACTGCAGAAACGAACGACTTCCTTACTTTTGCTCCGACTGACCATACTTCGTGAAATTTTCCCAGATCCTCAGTTGAGGATTTTTGCTGCTGGAAGTTACCGCAGAACCCGTGTTAAATCGTAACGTATGGAGCGAATCGCAAACAGAAAGCATTTAACACGGAACACAAACAAAGCTGGCATAGCTAATGCATATTCAGACACAGCGAAGCATGAACGCTAAATGTGAGAGAGTCCGAGGTCAAGAGGCATAAAGTCATCTCACAACTAACAACAGGGCAATTCCAAACTACTCTTTCAAACATACTGCAGCCTTAGTGCACCACCACTTCCCAGACAATGCTGAAAAGAGAGAAAGAACGAATATCATAAGTATGGGCCATAAAAAAAGTGAATTTCAACAATCACAGACTCGATGAGATTACTTTTCCCTTCAGATGTCTCCAGGACGGAAACGATGGAAATGGGAGAAATTCAATAACATATTCATTGGAACGATTTTCCATTCGCCAGAAAGCCAAATAACGATGAATCGACTCACCGCAGGACTCTGTTTCACAACAGCGATGTAATAACAGTCTCCATTCGGTTCCAGTAAAAACTCAACTTGCCTGCAATGTAAAGCGAGAGTCGAAGCGATTACCATCACGACAGCAGAGAAACGTTGCAATAGTCAACACGTTTCCATACCACAGTTAAATACCCGGGGGAATCCAGGCAGCGGGGATCGAAGCAGCATTTTAACAGTGCTGCGGCGATGGAGTTGATCAGCTGAAATAGCAGTGGTGGGATTCGAACCCACACCCCTTTCAGGACTGGAACCTGGATCCAGCACATTAGACCGCTCGGCTTGTAAAAGGCTGCAATTGAGAACAAAGCGGTTTCTGCCCAGTTTCGAACTGGGGACCTTTCGCGTGTAAGGCGAACGTGATGACCACTACACTACAGAAACCGGCCTCTGCCGGCCGCGCTGCGGTTCTCTGGCACCCAGCACTGAAAGGTGAAGACATTCTCCGTTTCACCTTTCTTTTTCCAACAGCTCGTTGTTATCCAGGGGAATTGACATCTTGAAAACACTGCAGAAACAAACGATTTCCTTACTTTTGCTCCGACTGACCATACCTCGTGAAATTTTCCAGATCCTCAGTTGAGGATCCTCCATGGTCCCTCTCCGACTCGCACAGCTGCTGGAATGTGCCCGGCTACAATGTCAATTTCGCAGCAGATAATGAAAGCCCATCAATCCGGACAAAAATCAATAGTAAGCTGAGTCTATCTTCTCAGACTCTTTCAGCGACAAATGTATCTGTGACTGCGTGAGAATATATGTTCGGTTATGATTTGGTCAAATCACCATGAGCTGCTTGACATTACTTCAATTTCGATTCTTGCTTTGCTGAATGATTTCACCCATTGCTCGAAAGAGGACAATTTTCACGTTTACGCGGAACACGAAACACACCGGACTACAGGGAAAATGCACAAAGCTGAGCAGGCCGTGTTCCACATCATACCTTGCAGCATAGTTTCAGTCACTGCCTGTTTTGCAGAATACGAGGCCCAAAGAATGTTCTCCACCATAAAACCGGAGGTAGCATTACAATCCGAGAACGACAGATCACATTGTGAGGATGCTCTGGCCACGGGGCCAGTTCGAGATGCCACTTTCCTTGCCTTTTACATTAACCGTGCAATTTGCTGCAGAGATGTTCACATCTGGACATGAGCCACATGGATACCGACTGACTTGGAAACGAGAAGCAACTCAATAAATCTTGCTAAATTCCATGTTGCTTATTAGAAATGCAGCTTCTGTTCACCTCAATTTAAAAGGCAGTTTGTGAACATAGTAACTGAAGTCACAAGGTAAGTATCTTATCCCACCCTCACTCCGGGAGAGGTGCTAACTGCCCTTGAGTGCTTTTTGTTCTCGATGTGAAGAGCTCTCACGCCTGAGTCACCTTCACGTCTCTTGTTGCTGAGTGACTCACAAAGAAAGAGTTTCACCAGAGCTGCAACTGCCTCACTTTCCCACTCGCCCTGGCCGTTTACATTTTCCTGCTCGTCAGTGATTTAAAGAAAACCAAAAGGTTGCGATGTCATTCTGTAGCCTCTCTGTCAATTCCTCCGTTTCAGTTCCAACATGGCTTAGATCTCGGGCTCACCTTAATACTAGCGACGCTATGAAATCACAAGTCCAGAGGTTGCCCTGAGAGTGCAATTTCTTTCATTGCTGTTGCTGATAGAATGAGTCACTAACGTGCGAACTGATCCAAAACATGATTCAGCACCTCTGCTGCCAATTCTCGCACGTTGAATAACGACAGGCGGCTTCCAAATGAGGTCTTTCAGATACGACTTTGGGATACATTTGACAGACAGACTAGTTCAGGAATCCGTGGTGTACTGTGACACCAGCACGTCTGCTTCTTCCCTGTCTTTGAACCGGCCCGCCTGCACAAGGAATGCAAACGCGGTACTGCTTTTGCTGGAGGATTCAGAACGCGGTAACTACACTCTGAAGCAGAATGTCATATGATCAGACCCAGCTTGGATAAAAACATTACAATGCTTTGCAAACTAATTTCATGGAATTGAATCACAAAGAGAGCAGATTTGTTCGAGCATTTTCGAAGGCAGGTTTGCAGATGGGAAAGCAAGCAAGAAAGCTCCGTTCTTGTTCGTGTAAAAGGCTACAAATGAAGAACAAAGCAGTTTCTGTCCAGTTTCGAACTGGGGGCCTTTCGCGAGTGAGGCGAACGTGATGACCATTACACTACAGAAACAAGCCTCGGCCGGGCGGGCTGCGGCTCTGTGGCATCCAGCACTCAAAGTTGAAGCCATTCTACGTTTCACCTTTCTTTTTCCAATAGCTCGTTGTTATCCAGGGTAATTGACATCTTGAAAAAGTTTAAAAAAAGACGTGAAATTAGTGACAAAATATAGACAAGGATGTCGTCAATGTTCGGACTGTAGAGTGAGGTGGAATAGGCTGGGGCAACTTTCCTGGCAGCATAACGGCTGCGACATGATTTTATGGAAGGGTTGTAAACTGAGTAATTACGTGTTTTACCCAAGCTAGGGTGAGTTGGAAACTCGAGAGCATAGGTTTAAGGTGAGTGGTCTGAAATTGACAAAGGACCCCGAGGCACATTTCCCACACACAAGGTTATGCGTGTATGGAATGAGCTACCAGAGGGAGTGGAGGAGGCTATTGCACTCAGAAAATTGCAATGGTAATCGGGTGAGTTTCTGGATAGTATGGGTTTAGAGGGATTGAGGCCAAATGCTGTGGAACGGGACTTGTTTCATTTTGGTGATGTGGTGAGCGTGGATGAGATACACCAAAGTATCTGTTTCCACGCGGTGTACCCCAATAACCTTGTGTTGCTTACACCGGTTTTAAAGGATTACTTTTCAGCGGAGCTTGCTGTCGCAGTCTGTGGCACAATCATTTAGTCTGTTCGACTGCTCACGGGAAAGGTAGTATTGTGAAACACTGCAGAAACGAACGACTTCCTTACTTTTGCTCCGACTGACCATGCTTCGTGATACTTTCCCAGATCCTCAGTTGAGGATTTTTGCTGCTGCAAGTTACCTCAGAACCCGTGTTAACTCGTAATGTATTGAGCGAATCGCAAACAGAAAGCATTTAACACGGAACACAAACAAAACAGGCATACCTAATGCTTGTTCAGACACAGCGAAGCATGAACGCTAAATGTGAGATAGTCCGAGGGCATGAGGCATAAAGTAATCTCACAACTAACAACAGGGCAATTCCAAACTACTCTTTCAAACATACTGCAGCCTTAGTGCACCACCACTTCCCAGACAATGCTGAAAAGAGAGAAAGAAAGAATATAATAAGTATGTGCCATAAAAAAGTGAATTTCACCAATCACAGTCTCGATTAGATTACCTTTCCCTTCCGGTGTCTCCAGGACGGAAGTGTAGGAAATGGGAGAAATTCAATAACATATGCATTGGAAAGATTTTCCCATTCGCCAGAAAGACAAATAATGATGAATCGACTCACCGCAGGACTTTGTTTCACAACAGCGATGACATAACAGTCTCCATTCGGTTCCAGTAAAAACTCAACTTGCCTGGAACGTAAACTAATAGCTGAGCTGCTTGCTTTCTGCTGGGGAGGCGAGCAACATCATGATAGCAGAGAGTCTCGACAATACTCAGCACGTTTCCACAGTTAATGCCCCTGAAACACCCTGAAAAACCTTTACAATGCTTTGCTCACTAATTAAATGGAATTGCATCACATTTCACAAAGAGAGCAGATTTGTTCGAGCATTTTCGAAGGCTGGTTTGCAGATGGGAGAGCAAGCAAGAAAGCTCCGTTCTTGTCCGTGTAAAAGGCTGCAATTGAAGAACAAAGCAGTTTTTGCCCAGTTTCGAACTGCGGACCTTTCGCGTGTGAGGCGAACGTGATGACCACTACACTACAGAAACAAGCCTCAGCCGGCTGTGCTGCGGCTCTGTGGCATCCAGCACTGAAAGTTGAAGCCATTCTACGTTTCACCTTTCTTTTTCCAATAGCTCGTTGTTATCCAGGGTAATTGACATCTTGAAAAAGTTAAAAAAAAAAGAGGGATGTGAAATTGGTGACAAAATATAGACAAGGATGTCGTCAATGTTTGGACTGTAGAGTGAAGTGGAATAGGCTGGGACAACCTTCCCGGCAGCATAACGGCTGCGACATGATTTTATGGAAGTGTTGTGAACTGAGCATTAACGTGTTTTACCCAAGCTAGGGTGAGTTGGAAACTCGAAAGCATAGGTTTAAGGTGAGTGGTGTGAAATTGACAAAGGACCCCGAGGCACATTTCCCACTCACAAGGTTATGGGTGCATGGAATGAGCTACCAGAGGGAGCGGAGGAGGCTATTGCGCTCAGAAAATTGCAATGGTAATCGGATGAGGAAATGAGGAAATGGGAGAAATTCAATAACATATGCATTGGAAAGATTTTCCCATTGGCCAGAAAACCAAACAACGAGGAATCGAGTCACCGCAGGACTTTGTTTCACAACAGCGATGAAATAAAAGTCTCCATTCCGTTCCAGTAAAAACTCAACTTGCCTGGAAAACAAAGCAACATTCGAGCTGCTTGCGATTTTCTGCGCGGGAGGAGAACATGACCATGACAGGACAGACACTTTAAATATTCAGCACATTCCCACACCGCAGTTGTGTTTTGAACATCAATATAGCGGGGATCGAAACAGCATTTTAACAAACTGTTGGAGTTGATCAGCATAAATGGCAGTATTTTCTTTCAGCTGAAATAAATTCGGAACAAATTTGCATATATCATTAATCGTTCCAATGAGATAAATCTAATGCACTTCCGATTATTACAATGAACTGTCTGACTTTCAGTTCACTTAATAAAATGAAGCGAACAAAAAAGCTTTTCTTGTGGTTTAACGTAATTCAGTTAAGCCATATGAGAACGGCTATTGAACCACAACATCACATTTATATCACTCGCCATAGCTACTTCTTCATGTGAGAGAGAACGTCACTGAAGAAATTATGAGTGAAGGCAAAATGTGGATGTGAATATGACGGGGAATTATTGTTCACTGTTTCATTCTGAGCATGGCTACTTCTTGGATTTTGCTGTTATTGTAATTCTGGTGAAAGCAGAAACACAATGGTTTGGATTCAATTTAGCTCAAGACATTTCTCAACCACGACTTTCACCACATGTTACCTTGATGAGGTCACATGTTACCCATTTCCAAAACGTGCTGAGGAGACCGAGAGATTACAGTGATGGATTATTATACCACCGTGCTCCGCATTCATGGGTTTGAGTCACATTTTGGTTGCTAATTCCACAAACCACTGCTGCATTTTTACATTGCATCTCACACCGCTTGTATACACTGGATCGAGAATTGTGTTCTTGCGCTTCACTGCACGGGAGACTCACGAATAATCAATTCCACATAAAAGTTGAAATAAAAAATGAGAGAAGATGTTCTTTTCGGTTGTAAATTAAGTTGGTGTAATTAGAGGGAACACATTTTTTTCTTTATGCACCTCTTTCCATCTTGTCTTTCTATTAGTTTACATCGACAGAAAGAGAAATAACTAACAAGTGATCGGGAGCACAAGTTTATCCAATGGAATTGCGCATGATTATTTTAACCTAACAGTTCACACAATGATTTGATCAGTATTTCAAACAGTCACTCGGAATTGGAACCGCAGCAAACCGCTCCAATGAAACTAACCTTTCTTTCTTCCACATGCAGCGTGATGACTGACTTGCTAACTGTACAAGGTCAGCCAATTTTCTTCAGCAATCACAGCTTCTGTAAACAGCTACCTGTGCTGTGCAGAGTGTCATTTGATGCCCCCAGGTCACAGCACATTTCTTCTTCATGAGCTTATGAGCTTCGTTCATAATCTGTTTGATAAACCTTTTCTATCACTTCATCCCATCCACTCACAATTCTCAATTTATGAATAAAATTTAGCGTTAGATCAAATGTTAAACAAAATGAATGCATGCCATTCAGCCCATCGAGTCTGCCCCACCATACAACGAACTCATGGTTGATCTGATAATCTTCAACTCCATTCTGCTCACTTACCTCGACAAACTTCATCATCTTTCTAATTAAATACCTGACACAGTTTGAAAATACCCAACAACTTCGCCTCTACTTCGGTTGCCAAAAAAACCCCACAGATTCTTTGAGCATGGGAATTACTCTTAATTTCTGAATTAAATGGGCGATATCTCATTCTGAGATTATGTCCTGTGGTGCTCTCATCAGAGCATAGGCCAAACCACCTGCCTATATCTACCCTGTCAAGATCCCACGGCTTTGTTTCAAGGAGAATAATCCAAGCCTGACCAATCATTCCAAGAAGCTCCATTTTATCCAAAGTTGACAACATCCTCGTAAATATCTGCTGTCCCTTACAGCACGGGAACTGGAACTTGAAATCAGATAGCGATTGGAATCGGATTAGTCCACACATGGACCAAATACAGTAATGATAACTTTGACAAATGAGAATCTAATCATATTCTATTGACATTCAGTGACTTCGTTGTAACTGAAGTCCTCCGTGTAATCGCCCTCGGAGCTAATATTTAGGAGAAATGTTACCTGACCGCCCAAATAAAGAAGTTGACTACAAAAAAATGTCCGTCAGTCGACTCTGGTTGATAATTAACACAACTCATGTCTCCGTGAAGCCTGCATCATTTGTTAGGCACAAATTAGATGTGTAACAGAACTCGCTTCATTTGCCTGGATGTGTGAAGCTTCAATGCCACTGAAGGAACTGGACCTCGTCCACGACAATGCAGTCACTTAACTGTACCACGTTCAACACCTGAATGTTTATTACCCTCACTGCTAAGGCACGATTGCAGTAGAGTGCACCACCTCCAAGATGTATGGAGTAAGTCATTCAGGCTGTGTTGACAGAACATTCAAAGCTCAAAAACTGTGCTGGCTATAAGGACAAGGTTGAAGATGCACTGAAGCGCGACCATTTGCAAGTTACCCGCCAAGGCACATACCGGCATGACTTGAAGATGTATCAGTGGTAAATCCATTGAGTGATGAAGCTGTCTTGATCGTCAAAGTGGTATACTTCAGCCCTCCATCCTGTGTCTTACAAATTTTAAAATGTTAATTATTGCATTGACCAGACTTGTGCTCATTCTATTAGTTGTTTCCTAAACTGGCGGTTGCTAAAGATCGAATATCACCCACAACCGAGGGTCAACAACAGAAAATATCCAAAAATACTCTCGACCATCTGAGCTCCCTGTCCAAAAATCTTCAGTGATCTGTGAATATCCACTCCAAGATCCCTTTGTTCCTGTTTGTTCTGTTCTCCACTCAGAATCCTCACTGTTATTGTTCCAACTCCCCAAATTCGTTACCACTTATTGGTCTGGATTCAATTCCATTCGCCGGTTTTATTTTCCACCTGATTGATACATCTCTGCAGGCCCTGACATTATTCATCATAGTTAAATACACGAACAATTGTTGATCCACTGCAAATTTCTAAATCATGACTCCTACAACTAAGTCTGAATCGTTGATCTCTGTCACGAAACAGTGGAACTCCACTGGAAACAAGCATCCAAACATGCTTCATTGCTGGATGTGATGAACACCTGCAATTACAGCACAATCGGACCCCTGATGTCATTTGTCAACATGCTGGTGACTCTATCAGTTGGCCTCCTGAGTGATCCCTTCTCACACATGGAAGTGGGGAATGACCTGTCCACATTGTGCCTGGGCACGTAGGTTTACACTTCAGCGGGTAATTGAATCCTTTCCCGAAGTCCCCCTATGGACCTGACATCTTGGCGGTGTGTGTATCCATGTGTCTTTTTAGATTGGATAATCAGTTGAATTTGAGTCCACGCAGAGATCACTCCCAATTTTCCCCGTCATCCGTGTATTTTTTTTCTTCTTCTTTATTCTCCCACGGAGTGTGGCCATCATGGTCTGAACATTATTTGTTGTGCATTCTTAATTCACCATGAATTGAGTCAGAGGGATTCTATCGTTGAAAAGCACTGTTGTGAGTCTGGAGTCATATGTTGGCAGGTCTCATTAAGGATGGCAAATTCCCCTTTCCAAGGGACACGAATGAATGGGCTTTCAGCTAATTAAAACCTTTTGCCTCTGTTCCTATGATCGGGGTTATTATTCCAAATTTTATTCATCGATTTAAATACCAGCAGCTGCCATGTTCCAGTCTCCAAGTGTTGTTAGCCCAATATATCGCCACTACATTTGCATTTGACACGAAGATTGGTGAGTAGAAGAAAGCATAGGGGTCGTCAAAGAATAGAGAATAATGTAGATAGACGGGAGAGTAGAGCGGAGAAGTGGCAGACGGAGTTCAATCGAGGCAAATGTGAAGTGATGCATTTTGGGAAGCCTAATTCTTGAACCAACGACACAGTAAACGGAACAGTCTTGGAGAAATTTGATGAGCGGAGAGATCTGGGAGTTCAGGTCCTTTGTACCATGATGATGGTGGCACAGGTCGACAGAGCGATCAAGAAAGCAAATGGCATGCTTGTCGTCAGAGGACCGGGCTTTGAATGTAAGAGCTGGCAGGTCATGCAAAAATTGTAGATGATTTTGATTCGGCCGCGTTTAGGAACACTGCACAGTTCTGGTCGTCAAGTTACCCAGTTGATGTGGACGTTTACGAAAGGGTGTAGAGAAGGTTTACGAGGATGTTGCTGGTATGGAAGATGTTTGCTGTGAAGAGAGGTTAAGAAGTTTATGATTGCTTTCCGTGAATAAAAAGAGATTGAGGGGTCCTGATTGAGGTCTACAACATCTTGCAGGGTAAAGACCGGGTGTAAAGAGATGCTTTTTCCCCAGGTAAGGGATTAAATAATGAGAGGTCTCACATTCAAATTGAGAGGTGAAACGTTTAAGGAAGATAGATGTAGAAAGTATTTAGCACAGAGGGTGGTAGGTGCCTGGAACACGTTTCTAGCAGAGGTAGTACAGGCAGGCACGGTCGTTTCATTCAAGGTGCGCCTTAATAGATGCGTGAGTAAGTGGGGAGCAGATGGAAACAGGTGCTTAGGAATTGGGTGATAGGTTTAGACAGTTGATTTTGTTCATCCCAGGCTGGGAGGTCCAAAAGGCCTGTTCCTGGGCTATAAATGTTCTGTGTTCTTTGTTCTTCTTTGTTCACTACACTACCATCCCAATGCTACATTGCTCCATCTCAGAGAATGACATTGGCAATTCCAATCATCTCAGAGGGAGTGAGAATATGACATGTGGCTGTGTTGGAATGAAACTGATGTACGCTGTACTGGAGTGTTTGCTGGGAGCAAGAGGATGATGTGATGAAAAAATAGTTCTTACCTATCAAAATAACTAAACAGTGCATTGTAAAGGAAAATTGCACTGAATGCTTGCAATACACCGACCTCTCGCTTAAGGCTGCAGCACGCTTCCACTGAGACAATCGGCAGTGCGGGTTAATGCTGCTGTTGTACCTTAATAATCTAATAACTGGAGACAAATATGCCCTTCCTCCCGCCTTTGACCAGGAGAACTCCCAGCCTCGGAATTTCACGCACCTCTGTATCATCATAGAAGGACCATGTGCTCACCGATCGCATCACTGGTGCGACACAGTAGCTTCACGTGCTCATTTTCATCCCAATTTCCCGTTTGATCTTTGCAACTGCACCATTGAGTCTGGGTGGAGGAATTGGGATTATGTGATCCACTGTAGAAATGGGTACTTCCTTGTGTGGGGAAGCTCGTGTGGCAACAATCGTGAAACCTCATTGCTGTTGGAACATACATTTCAACAATATCCTGCAGTATCCCTTGAGAATTTGATGTTTTGTAAAAATCTATCACCCTCACTCTTCAACATGCAGTTCTCGATGGAACTTACTCAGCCTCTTGAAATATCCAATTTGAATATACAGCCAATTCTGAGTTCCCACATGTCTATTATTGCTCGCCAAATAGTCCTGTTGTGTCTCTGCATTCTTCCTAACATGCTCTATGTCACTGTCGTTACTGCTCTTTTCAAACACGCATCTCTGCATGGCCCAGGGATCGTATAATGTTCAGTGTTGTGCGTTGTGGCCGCAGGAACCTCGATTGAATCCGAGTTACGGCATGTAATGTTCTACCCATTTTAACTCCTTGTGGTACATGCCAAAGAAACACAGAAATGAATTAATTGATTTGACATGCAAACTTTCTCTGACATTATGATTTTTTCATCAAACCCCTCTCTCACACGTCTCTCTGAGATAAATGTCAGAATTCAGACTCACCCATTCTTGGAGACTTCTCTCCCTCTCACAATCACTGACCTCCTTTAAGTTCCCCCTCCCATTTCAATTACAATCATTTTCAAATTGAACCCTGTTCAGTCTGTGCTGCTGCGCTCCCTGTTGCTGGGTGAACATGACTCAATCATACCATTGCGACCTTCAGAGCAGTCAATCCATTTCGATACCGTGGTTTTGAGATCAATGTTCAAGTAGCACCTTTTACTGGCATGGATCAGATATTATTGGAACTTGAGGCTCAGGAAAAGAACACAGGGCAGCACTGAGGAAAATAAACTTTTTTTCAAAACGACCTCTTTCTGCGGATTGCAACATCATTTATTTCACTTGCTCATTCGGCTCTATCTAGACTATGGCGTGCAGTTCTGCAATCACATTAGCACTGGAAATAATGCAGCGGTGATTTACCAGGACATAGTCTGAGTAGAAGAGCTCCTGTTATGTAGAGAGATTGGATAGACTGGATAGATTTAGAGCAGAAGAGATCGAGAGGAGACATGATTGAGATATACAAAATAATCAGGGATACGGATCGTGTAGACTGAAACTAAAGTTTACCCATAATGGAGAGATCACTCACGGGGTAATAGATTTAAGAACAGAGGAAGAAAGATTTGAGTGAATGCACAGATATTCGTTTTGAAACAAAGGTGGTTGAAATCTGGAACTCAGTGCATGCAAAGGTTGGAGAGGCAGAAATCCTCATATCTTTTAGAAGTATTCCGATGTGAATTTTTGACGACAAGACGTACAAGGCTGTCGATCAAGTGATTTACAAAAAGAGTTTGGATAGTTAATCAATTATAGATTTCCAGTACTGATACATAGGCTTCTTTTTGCATTGAACTCCAGGGCAATACCACTGCCTGTCACTGCGTGAGATTGGGTTCATTTCGATTCCAGACTTATGTGACTGACTGTGTGGAATTTGCACGCTCCTTTTCTCTTCTCTTCCGTGTGGGTTTCTTCCGGCTGCTCCAATTCCTTCTCAATGTCCAAAGATGTGCACTTCAGGGAGATGGCAAAGAAAACTTGAATGAACTGGATAATCAAAGACAAAATCAAAGAGAAAAGTAGGAATCGCAGCTCAGGGAAACCGAATGACCATTTGGGATCAACAGGCCATTCCTTTGAACACCTTTTGATTCGCAATGTTAACTCTGATTTCTCTCCAACGATGTTGCCTGACCCGCTGAGCTTTTGAACTCATTTCTATTTTTGTAGGTGGATCAATAACGCCGGTTTAGTAAGATAGGGTGAGGGAGTGTGAATCTCTTCGGCGGCACAGAGCAGACTCATTTGGCCAAATGGTTTCTGTCTGCATTGCGTCTAATTCCATTAACTCTGATTCTATAAGTTTTTTTGTCCTTTTTTTAGTCTTTGGTATTTCACATCTCCCCTGAAATGTGGTTTGCAGAATAGAACAATGGATGTTTCGGGCATAAGCCACCACCAAACCGTTACCACCCGCTGCTTGGAAAAAAAACACTCCATATCCTGCCTTGGGACTCTGCAACCATACGGGATAAATGTGGATTTCAACATCTTCCTCAATATCCCTCCCATCACATTATCACAGTCCGAAGCATCCAACTCGGCAGCACCCTCCGGACCTATTAATCTTTTCCCCCTCTGACTTATCACTTTCTCCCTCGCCGCCATCCAATTAGCGCTTTTCCAGCTACCTTCCACCCAACCCCAACTGCCGCCCATTTATCTCTCCGCCCCCACCTACGCGTCTAATTCCTGATTAAAGGCTTATGCCAGAAGCGTCGGTTCACCTGCTCCTCAGATGCTGCCTGATCGGCTGTACATTTCCAGCACGACAATCTCGTCATGGGGAAGATAAATTAGGTTAGTTCAGGCTCTTGATCTGAGACCGGAGAAGAGTGATTTTGGAAGAGTTGAAGGTGTACAGTAAGGGAATAGATACGTGTTATAGGAAGAAATTTATTATGGAAAGTGTTTACAACCATAGATCGATGTTAAATGCAAGGGGAGGATAATCAGAGGAGATATGGGAAGAACATTTTCATTCTGAGAGTGTTGTATAATTGGAACTCACTGTTTGAACGTGTGGTAAAGCTATGAGTCATCAAAACACTTCAGGAGTATTTAGCTGAATACTTGAGAAACTGGAGCACACATGGATAAGGACCAGGTCCTGGAAAGTGGGGCGAAGACAAACAGATATCTGATCAAAGATCTGAACACCGTACGGCAAATACCGATCAAGAAATCATGGGAAGGGTAAAAGCATGGATACTACTGTCGATCTGTTACAAGAGGTCTGTGGAATACTATACGAGTCAAAAGGTCACTGTGGCAGGATGGGGCCACTGTGGCTGGATGGGATAAGCATAGTGGAATGCTCCTCCACCAATTAGCAGAGTCAGACTGGGGCTGAATGGTTACTGTGACAGGCTGAGATAATAGCAATTAATACCGTCAGCCTTGCCAGCTAATTATCATCATTGCAGGTTGGGACAAGTCGTGACAATAAATCTTTAGGACTTGACTTTAAGTATTTAATTGATAGTTAGTAGCGTCAGTCTGCTTGAAACCCTTGCAGCAGAAAAAAAGACATTAAATATTTAATCAGCTTGGGACAGGAAAACATTGTGGTAGATGGGGTAGCGAAAAATCTAATCATGACAGGTTAGTCTGGGCTGTAAGATCATCGCTGCAGAGGTGGCAGTAAAATACATTATCGTGACAATAGAAAAACCCTATTGGCAGAAGTAGAGCGATAATGGTTTATTGGATACTTGGAGTGAAATAATTCTGACTAACACAGTTGGGCATCCAGGTAAGCTAACAAAAATATAACAAAAGAAAAGGAATAAAGAGCCACGGATCCTGAGTTTCGGGGTCGTTCAAGAAATTGCTTTCTGAGTGTCACGGTTTTTTGTCTGCAAATAAAAGATCTCATTGAAGAACTCCCCTGGAGATTTCTTATATGTTGTCGATGACAACCACAACTTTGAGTACAGTAAAACTGTGGGTAGCGCGGCTCGATGGTGCAATGAAAAGTGCGTTAGATTTCTACAGCATTGTTAACGTTGCGATAGAAAGTTTGTTGTTTTGAGTTCCACCAGAATCGGAGTTCAGATTTCAGCTGATTCAATTATTATTCTGCTGATTCCCGTCGTCTGGGGTTCTCGAAATTGCTGTTTAACACAGAAAATTCCTTACCCCCTTGTTGGTGAGTTTTGACGGAATCATATCATTTGAAGCATGATCAGACTAGAATCAACTGCTAACACAGGAAACCTACAAACTTCGTGAAGAAACCAACTGTCTCTAAACACATTCCCCTCCAATAGTTGCACAGGCATCATCGATTGCTTAAATGTCTTTTTCCCTTTGAGCGACATGCTGCTGTGGATGGATCGGGGAAAGATATCGATGTATTTGGTCAGTCATAACGATGTCAAATGGCGGAGTAGGACCGGTGTTTGGAATAGCGTCCTCCTGTTACTCTCTGTCAGTGATGTTTCTGACAGAGGGTTTTCAACAATAACATGTTGAAGTGTGGATCTACACCACGGAATATCAAGGTCCTCCCATTTACCCCACCGCTCTCACAGCCAGAATGGTGAGCTCCTATTGCAGCTTTAGATCACACAATCGTGGATTGTCCCAGGCGCTCTGTCAGACTGCATGCTCCTTCCCACCGGTTTCCAACTGGACACATGGAGCAAGCAAACGTGGGCATTCGGGGACTGATTACCCCTCTGTTTTGCTGCAGTTCTGGACACGGAGACGTACATGAATTTCTGACATTCTGTGTCTTACCGTTCATTCTTCCTACTTTACAATTTAAACTGGAATTGAATTTATTCTTGTATCACACTCTTACATCTTCAGTATTCATGGAAACCATTCAACGTGTTCACGGATGCAGGAATGGTGAAGATTGTTGATGAATGCAGTGTGCTTCATGTTACCAGTATGAACATTCAGAAGTTTTATTGATTTGAATTGAAGCTGATCCAAGGAAAGGCCTGGCGACAACGGCACAGTAACATTGCCTGTAAACATCGCAGGAACCAACAGAAACCCATTTTTCAATGAATTCTATTTGACATATTTTTATGCGTCCCCTTCCTGAACCTGATGCTTTAATAATCACAGGTCCATGTCACTTTCACCTCGTCTGCGTTAGCTTTAAATTCAGAACCACAGCAAAAGTAGAGCAGTTGAGTTAATGCTCCAAAGGTATGAGTACGGCATGTGACCAGCTTGCTGTCTGCAGCTTCAGTCGCGCAATTGTTTAGCGCCTACCGCTTAAAGGTGCGGAAAATGTCACGGTTGTATGTTCAATGCTTATCTAAAGATCCTGTTACTGTCATTGACAAGGGATTATTAGTGCATCATACTAAAACGTAGTTGAAATCAATGTTGAGTAAAGTAGCATTTATTTGAAAACTCCAGTTTCACATTTCTGTCAATTATTATCTGAACTGCTGCAAATATTTCGCACGTGAATTTGCATCAGTGAACAGGGAAACAGAGGTGAAATTTTAGCTGAATGACTTTTCTCAGATCGCTCACCCTGCACAGGATTACATTATGGGAAAGTCTGTTTAACTTATTTCATGTCATTCCATTTCCTGCAAACATGCACAGCTCAATATCCAATCAAAAGTATTAGATTTATCTCTTTGGGGCGTTTGAATGATGTCAGTAAATCTGGCAAAGGCATAACAAGTAGTTTTGGGGTTGGGAGGAGCGGAGGTTGCAACTGGGATAAGGTCGAGTCTTGTCACAGGATTTTTCAAGCGGAGATCAGTGAGTATTAAATGGACTCACTCTCCTTTCGAGTGATTGTGACCAAATGTTCAAGGCAACAGATGACAATGACAATGATGTTTTACATCTACAGGCCAAACCTTACACACTGGAGGCACCATAGTATTACAGATCGGGAGACTGGGGTAGTTGATGATCCTCATGCAAACCTGAGACAGTGAGAAAATTAATCCCATGCTGTTGGTCTCACTTTTCTAATAACTAGTTAGTCAGTGGACTGAGCTAACCGACTTCCATTCAATGCAGAGCTGAACCAAACAGCTCAGTGTATTTACAATATATAATATTTCATGTAGAATGAGCTGCAACACCTATCAACGCCAGCAGCTCTTCTCATACTGAACATTTTCAGTTGCAGGTATTATGCAATTTCTTTCAATAAATGTTATGCACTTCGAGAGGATGCCCCTTTTGCCTCACCATCCAGGCTGGCCAGAATCTCTGTCGCTGTTAAATTCACTCCCTTATGAAATATAATGTAATTAGCTCCTAAAATGATTTTATTTCTGAAAATTCATCCCCGATTTCAATAATTCTCAGAATAAAAATAAAATCTGCTCCAAACTTCTTCATCATTCCCCGTTTGTTCTGAAACCCCAACCTCGAGTTTCAATTCACCGAAACGAAGGAAGTTCCCTCAGATTTACTCTTACCAACGTCCCATCAGCTGGATAACCTCCATTCAGACACAACTAAGTCTTTCCTGATTTCTCCCGCATGATACTTTATCTATCCCAACGTCCCATTAAATCTGCTCTTTCTTTTTCTAGTGATGCAATCTCAAAGTAACCGTCATGTATGTCCTTTTTATCGACGTTGTATCAAGTGAGCTCTGACCGTGCCACTCCAAACGTCTTTTTCCTCCAGTAAACACCACCGTGTCTTTCAACATGCCTTTATATCCCAGTAAAGTTCAACCTGAGAAAGAATGTTGGGGTCCAATTCAACGCATGAAAACTCACCACTAAGCTATGCAATCTTATTACTGACACGGGAAAGGTGGAAACAATTTTAATTACAACTGAATCGATTGGCTGCAGCAGCATCGGGTCAAATCCCAGCCACATATGCGACTGTTGTTCTTATATTTATTTCTTCTCTACGCGTGCTGAAGTAACACAGTGAGGGATCAATTACTGTTGTCAGACGTACTTATAGGGGCGTATTAAATACTGAAGTTGTGAGATCCGACCAGTTTTTATTAATATAGACCATTCACTGTTCGAATCTGAGGCTCAGGAATTTGACAGAGAGCGTATTTGAGCGAAAGTTGAGCCGGGGAGTTTACCCCATTACGTATCACGAGTTTCTGCGGTTGGTTTGTTGTTCACCTCATATGTGTGTTTTGCATCATTGAGGATTTTGAAGTTGTCCCCTTTCTACAAAAGGCCCGTGCTTTTGCAAATATTGTACAATAGATGCAGTACAATAACAGCCGATGCTGATTCACTCTACTTATCCAGATATTTACCTCTGGGAACAGCACTGTGCACGCTCCTCGATTCTGGAAAACAACTTCCTCACAGATAATGTTACATTCCCGCTCTCATGGCTCTTTTCATTCCATCGGCTTCTGTTTTGCACGGAATCTGATTCAATAGATCTTGTCACTGTGTCCTTTCTTTCCATGTGGTCAGATCTTGTGAACATAATATCATAGTGGGATTGTAAATGCTGGAACCAGTCGAGACTGTCCGCTCTCCCACATCCAATCCATGCCTAGGTTGTGCTCAGATCATGGTCTGAATCGTTTCCTTCGCTTCCCTGTCACTCTGGGATGATGTGAGTTGTGGAATCTATGATCTGAACTGCAGGAAACGTAGAAAACTGTACACACATCAACTGCGTGTGCGATGGGACTCGCTGCAGTGACATCCCATGCTGATTCAGACAGCAGAAGGCTCCCCGTGACTTCGAGAAGCACAGACACTGTTCCCGAATAGTGGGGAGAAGTTCAGTCTTTCCTTGCAGTTCTGCATTTTCTATCTGTCTCAGACCGCATTATTTGGATAAGGGTTCTGAAAAGAAGATGATTTCTTGTGCATGCATGATCTCCCTTTTTTACACCGTTCCAGAATTTCTCTATTTCCCACTCCCGCCAGACCCCTACCCCGCTCCACAAACCCGTGTTTGATTGGGAGCTGAAGAACGCGTTCAAGCTGCTCTCCACCAACACTGCGTGACAATGGAAGATGAGTTCGTCCAGTTATCAATGAAGACCGCCCTGTTCCGTGAAAGCAGCTAGCGCAGCCTCCTGGGAGAAGCGAGTCAGAATGGAAAGGACCTGTGTTGAAAACTCTGTGATTCTTTCACTCTGAAACTGCAGCAATAGCCTTAGTTAACCAAAAAACTCATCTAATAAATGGTTACCACGTCTGGCGCCATTCTGGCTCGTTTGTCTCGGGTGTAATATTGCCTCAGACAGGTGACATACATGCGAGAGGCCTCAGGTTCACCTTGCGGATGAGTATTCGAATTTTTGACTGAGACGATATAATTTCGATGAGATCGAGTTCAGATAAAGATTCCAAAGCTTGAATACAAACACAAGCAAGTTCACGAACCGCATCTTCTCGGCCGTTGCTGCTCTGAGAAATGGATTGTCTAGCTTGAAATAATGCTGATCTTGCCTATGTGGATTTTGCCGAGGGCACGCCCTATACGTAGTAACCTGAATTCCTGAGTCTGGTCAAATTTTGCATTTCTCACGCTGTGATCTGCATGTCCTTGATTACTATGATCCGCCTTCAGCAATCGCAAACAAAGCTTTCCACTGTACTTAGGTCCATGTGATGATCAATCAATCAAAGCACAGTCATTTCCTCATTGAGTGGAACCAGCAGAGCGAAGGTGGGCTGCATGGCCTCAGTCTGCAGTGTGACACATTTTCTGATTCTGATTGAATTTGCAATTAAAACAGCAGAATTTGGGAAGTTACAGAGTGGTTATATTGACACAGCCGGGACACATCTGTGCCACAGTATATCACACAATAACAGTGAATATCTTTTGACATCATCCTCGAAGGTACGCTACAAAAACCTGAAGACTGCGGGAAACTGCTGTGGTCAGCAATAACAGAGCGGCCCAGAGGGATCGTGTTAGGCGCATAATCCATAAAATTAATGAATGAAAAGCATCCTTTGCTCGATGACAATTCCAGCTGTCAGTTTGTGCACTGCCACTGCCAGAATTTCGCTATAACAGTGCTCCGTTCTTCGCATTACATATTGATGAGCCTTCTACGTCCTTACACTCAATGGTATCTGAAATAGATACACCCGCCACATTTATACATTTGAGGAAACACACGTTTGAAGTTATGAAAGCATTTTTTGCCGTTCTCTGTCGGTCTCTTATGACGTGTCACTTGCCTGAGCTGGGAATACACTGGCGAAAGTGACAGAAATCAGTTGTGGCTTGCACCATGCCCATGACGCCTTGCAGTTATTCCCCACCTGTGTCACACAGCAGGGTCCTCCGGTGAAACGAACAGCCGTGAATGACATGTGGATCAATATGTTGGAGACAGCATTTCGACACAGACACAGTTTCCTATTATGAGAACAAGCACCACGAATGATGAATAACCTCAGAGAGAAGCAAGCGATCGAGATTTGCCGTGCACTCAATGGGCTGAATCGGCAAGTGAATGACGTCACACGTCTCTGCCGTCCCTCTCCCTGTCTCTGTGACAGAGTGATTGTTGGACAAAAATAATGGCTAGCTTTTCATCCTCCCTTCCACTTTGGACTACCTGCAGCCCCGCACCTCCTGGCTGTGGGGCTGGTTCTCAGCGAGTGAGGGTTTCATTCGGAGTCACTTCATCTGGGAGTTGGGACTCAGATGTTAACTGATGCCCGATTGCAGCAAAGAAGCCGACGCCTCTGAAACAAAAGCCTTTCAGCAGGATTGTTCTCCGAAGATTGATTCTGAACATCAAATAGGCAGCACAAAAATGCACTTACTGGTATTTTACTGAGGGAAGAGAGTCCACAGCGCATTTCTTTCTTTCCTACCAGCTCAGCATCTTTTTCTCTCTCTCAAATAAATGATATTTGGAAGAAGTTCGCAATCAAAGTTACTGAGTTCCAGCGGCATTCTTGCACCTGGCTGTGCCCGGGAGAGGAAGCTTCAGAGCACATGCGCACTTACACCTTCTCATAATGCCTGTTAGTGGAGAGAAATGGCTGAATACTCTGCCAATAGAGACAGCTCAGTCCCCGGGGATGGGATAAACAGCACCGTCCCGGTGGGGACATTCTGCAGATCAGACACAGTGCACTTTATCATTCGGATCATACCAGAGTGAGAGCGCTAGAGAAGGTCAATCGGTCACTCGTACCTGTGCCAACTCGGGAGTTACAAAATATTGGTGAAAGTGGAAAGTGGATTTGTTCACATTTCAAGTGTTTTCGTGAAGCAGGAAGCAGAAGAAGATACATTATGAAGCGATTGAGATCTGACTACAGGAACAGCAAATAAGTTGTACAGCGCAGAGGAGAGCATGAAGTATTGAATTCTGGTTTATGGAATGATCATGCTTTCACGAGGCCACGCTGCTACAGAAGGAACGATGTCAGTGTCTCTCAACATTGTGATGTCACAGGCAAATGTCGCCGTTACACTGCAGGAAATTCCTTTTTTCAATGTGAGGGCAGTCTATATGTAAAGTAGCTTATATATCAAATCCGTTCACATAAATAATTCCACTGCACCGCAGTGTATTGTCTCCCTTCCACTTTACCTGTCATTGTGCCTGAAGGGCTTTACTCCTTCTGTGTGTCTTTTACAATCTGTGTGATGTTGGGCAGTTGTATTGACCCATCTTCTGACAGAATTTTCCACTTCACTTCAGCCCGCCCTAACTTCGCTATCTGATCCCATTCCCGTTGTTTAGATGTTAAACGCTCGTCTCAGATCCAGCCTGCCCTCACCCAAAATAAATGGAAGACTCAGTCACACTGTGATCACTGCAATCGAGGGATATCTTCACTCCAAGATCTTTGATAATTCCAAACATAAAGTTAGGACTGCAGATGCTGGAGATCCGTGTTGGTAATGTGATGCTGGAAAAGCACATCAGATCAGGTAGCATCCGAGGAGCAGGAGAATTCAGGTTTCAGGCTTCAGCCCTCATCAGGAATAAGACTTGTGAGTCAGGGCTGAGAGATAAATAGAAGTGGTGCGGGGTTGAGGGTAAATAGCTGGAAAGCAATAAATGGATGAATAGGAGGGAGAAGATAATACGTCAGAAGTGACAGTGATGGAATGGGTCGAAACTGCGGTGGCGAGCTGAAGGCTTGCGCTTGGGGGAGCGGAAATGTGGAAACTGTTCGAATTCACATTTATCACGTGTGCAGTTAGGGCCCCAAGCCGGAAGGTGTGTCGGTGCTCCTCCAGGTGTTGGCTTGTAACGATTTGGTATTGGAGGAGGTCCAGGACCTGCATGTCTTTGACATGTAGGAGAGGGCTGGTGAAGTTAGTGGGTAAGGGTGTCCCAGAGATGTTCTCTGAAATGATCTACAAGAAGATGTCCTGTCTCCCTGATGAAGAGGAGACCACACTGGGTGCAAAGGATGCAGTAGATGACATTGGTAGCTGTACAGGTGAAGTTCTAACGGATGTGGAATGATTCCTTCGCGTCTTGGTTGGAGGTGTGGGGAGTGGTGTGGGTGCTAGTTTCACCCTTCCTATGGTGGCAGTGAAAGGTACCAGGAGAGGGTTGTGGGCTGGTGGGGGGAGTTGTGAAACTGAATACGGGGTCGTCGAGGGAATGGTCTTTTTGGAGTGCTGGCAGGGCTGCATTGCAGAATATATTTCTGGTGGTGGTGTCTCTTTGGAGGTAGCATCAGTGGCAAAATATGGTGCGTTTTATGCGGAGGTTGGTGGGTGGAAGGTGAGCACCAGTAGGTTCTGTCCTTGTTGCGTTGAGAGGCGTGGGGTTCAAGGGTGGTGGTGTGTGAAGTGGCAGAGATGCACTGGAGGGCGTTGTTAACCACATGGGAAGGCAATTTGTGATCGTAGAAGAAGACACCAACTGGGTCTTTCTGGAGTGTAATTGGTCATCCTGGGAACAGGAGGCGGAGGAATTGTGAATAAGGAATGTCGTTTTTACACGAGATAGGGTTGGAGAAGATGTAGTCTAGATACCTGTGGGAGTCGGTGGGCTTGCAGTGTATGTCTGTAATTTGTCAGTCGCCAGAGGCGGTGACGGAGAGGTCCTGGAAGACGAGGGAATTTTCCAAGATGATCCGGATAAATTTGCGTTGCGTGTGGAAGGTATTGGTAAAGTTGGCGAGTTATTGAACCTCCCAGTTGGAGCACGAAGTGGCGCCAATACATTTATCAATGTAGCAGAGGAGCAGGTGGAGGATGGTGTATGTGTAACTGTGAAAGATGGACAGTTCCGTGTGTCTGACAAACAGGCAAGCATAGCTTGGTCCTATGTGGCTGCCCATGGCTACCCGTTTCGATGGAGAAAGTGCGAAGATTGGAAAGAGCAGATGTTGATTGTGAGGACTAGTTCAGCCTAGTTCAGGATGAGGATGGAAAGGTACTGGTTGGGATGGTGTGAGATTAAGAAATGGAAGGCTTGCAGACTTCTGTCATGCCAGATGGATTTGTACAGGGACTGGATGTCCATGGTGAAGATGACGCGTTGGGGGCCAGAAAACCGAAATTCTTGGAGGAGGTAAAGTGCATAGGGGTGTCACGAATATAAGTGGGCATATCCGGGCCCGGGGAGATAGGATTGTGTCGAGGTAGAAAGAGATGATTCGGATGGGACAGGCGCAGGCTGACACAAAAGGTCGACTGGGGCAGTCAGGTTTTTGAATCTTAGGAAGGAGGTAGAATCGGGGAATGCACGGTTCACGGAGAATGAGGTTGGAGGTTGTGGATGGGAGATGCCCAGAGGTGATGTGATTGTGGATGGTCTGGGAGATGATGGTTTGGTGATGGGAGGAGGGGTTGTGATCGGGGTCAGTCAGAGGAAGTGCCTGCGAGTTTGTATCTGCCTTCAGCTTTGTCCCTCAACCCGACTCACAAGCCTAATTTCTGATGAATGGCTTATACCTAAATCGCCGATTCTCCTGCTCCTCAGATGTTGCCTGACCTGCTGTGTTTTTCCAGTACAACACTCTCTACTCATTCATTTCACACAAGCAGGTCCATGCTGTCTGTTTGATTCTCGAGAGCACTGTCCTCATGAACTGTGACAAAATCTGCCAATCTGAAACAAAAACAGAAATTGCTGTAAAATCACAGGTGTGCAGGAACCATCTGTGGAGATGAATCACAGTTAACGTTTCACATCCACTGAGTCCATCTCTCCACAAATGCTGCAAGACGTCCTGAAATTTTCCAGCAATGTCAGTTTTTATTTGATTTTCAACATCAGCATTTTTTCTTTTATGATTTCTTATTTTCTGCCAAAAGATTTGGCTAAAGATTACGTTAAATGTTTTAAATATGACTGCGATAGAACGGCCAGATTCCACCAGCCCGCTACTTTTATTTGGTTCACGTGACCAATGCCTTTCCACTTGTCCACCGCCCCCTACAGCTGCACTGCATATAAATTGACAAAATTGTGGCATTCTCGCGGATTGGTAATCAGGAGCGAGATTGATTGAAATTGTTGAAAATGTAAGATAAATTGAGAAAATACAGGATATTAAACGGGAAACTGAAAGGGAAAGAGAGAACAGCGAATGACAGCTTTTTGACAAAACTGAAATGTAATTCCTCAAGATTCAGAAAGTGCTTTCATCCACAAACATACCACAATGCGGAATGTAATTTTGGGGACAACCAATGCAAGCAGATTGCAAAATCTTAGTTTTAAAATCTTACTGCAACTCTTTTGGTTTTAATGAACGCACACATGGGATTCGGTGCTGTTATGATCCCCTAAACTGGAGAAGGAAATCCTTGCCTTCGAGGATACGTGGGGAATGTTTACTGATTTATCCCAGTAATGGCAGGACTGTCCTCTGGAAGCATATGAGTAAAATTATTCAATGTTCCATGGAGTATCGAATGAGTGGTGAAGGGAATGTCTCCATTCACAAATTAATCATTCAGTAGAATTCAATACAGGGACTCATGTAATGATGAACAAGTTGAACAAGAACACGGACATACAATGCACATTAACTATGACAATTACTCTGTGAAAACTGTTGATTTCAGATCTACGGCGGCCTTTGGTGATGACATTTGCTGTCCAGAAACAGTCTGCACTGGAATGACTGGAGACACACTACGAAGTATTTGAACTTCAGACGCCTTTAGAAATAGCTGAGACTCACTTAGGGCATGGGGAGTTAGAGATGTTGACCTCATAAACCTTTCGAACATTACGTGGAAGAATAATGGGAGTGATAGATAATTTTCGTCTCCATAGAGACGATGTTCACGAACTGGAGAGAAAATAATTTACCTTATTGGAGTTTATACATACAGGCGTCAAATTTAAAAAGCAAAGAGTTCATAGTGTAACTGTGAAATCTGTAGGTCACCCTCAGTGGGAACATTGTGTGTAATCCTTGTCCTCATGCTCCACCAAAAACATGTACAGAGGCACAGACTCTGTTTCCTGGATAGCAAGATATTAGAACGCCAATGACGTTGTTTACTGAGACATAAGGACATCAGAAAGAATGCAAACGGGATGATAGAAAGAATGAAGGAGTTTATTCACAAGATTTGGAAATGCTGGTGCTGAATCACGCAAGTTTGATGTAAACAAATGAGATTTCCATAAAACGTGAGGGTTGAATGACTAAATCGGGGAAACTCCTTCTTTCGTGTGAATCAATAACTTCAGTTAGAGCTTCAAAACCATGAGTGAATGTTTGGATGAGAGTTTCTTCCACTCAATAGAGTTAGTCAAATCGTGAACGGCTTTCCAGAAATAAAGTGTAGAATCTGATTTCACAGTGTTTTAAAAGATACCCGAAAAAACATACAAGGAGAAAGTCTTTCATTGAGAGAAATTCAGTGTGGTTGCGTAAAAAATTCGAATTTGGTTGACTTCAGACACAAAGACATTTCATGAACACGTACAACTGAATAAGATTGAGTATAAAAAGTTCATGGATTGGTAAGCTGTGGCGTATTATTCAAGGTGAAACGCTGTAAATGGAGCTGATGTCCTAAAATAACTGCAGACAGAAGTTATATCCTAATGATAGGAATTGAATCGTCACTTGGACTTTAAAGATTTGACCACATTCACATGATGTTACGTATATTTCCTACATTCTTAACTCAACCCAAGAAATGCACCAAGAAGATTGTGTCCTTTTGTGTTGTTAACCCGCTGTACTTCTCTGCAGCACACCATTGAAGATAAAATCTGCTCAAACCAACATTCAATTCAATACGAAATTCAAACGGTCCTATGTGTGTTTTTTTGCTTTTGATTATTGCAATAACCGTTGTGAGTTTGTAACAAACTGCATAACATGAAACCAGTTCAGCATCTATTTTCCCGGAGATTAACGCAGTGCACATGTCAAACGTTATTCATCTGCTGAAAAATCAACTTTGCCTCTCTCTCCACACCTGTCTCTTCACGTTTTAAATACTTGTTTGTTGATCAAGGAGTCATTATCCAGAAAAGGACGTTTGCCAATCCACAAACACGGCTATTTTCCCATAAACTTGGCTTTGCTCAATATCACCTTCCATCGCTACCCTCAAGACAATAAAGAATTGAAGCTGCTCCAGGTGAGGCTCAAATTTAAAACTTCGAGAGAGCACAGCCCATTATATTGGCACAGAGATACTGTGCACTGCCCACCTGCAGCACAGGAGCAACACATTAATGCTTACCTCCACGTTCCTGGTTGTACCTTAACGTTTGGGAAACTGAGTTTCTCTGATTCCATGGCTTGTAACGATCATCTTCACCAGTGGTTCTGTACCTGAGTGAGGAAAGTGGTGAGCTACTCATTGCAAAGATGGGTACGTTGTTGAAATATACAATGTCAACATTTGCCTTCACTAACCAATGTACATTTTATTTTGTTTTTTATCTGTTGAAATCTTAAAATTTTCATCTTTAATAGATTCAATGACAGATCTCCATTGTGACTCTGGCATCAAATTCGAAAGTGTAAACACCCTCTGAATTCTTCCACCACAGTCCGTTGTTTGGGAAGTGTTCCTGTTGTGGGAAATGAACTTCCCCGTGTGTCAACTGCTGCTCCCAGCATTCTCTCTGGTACTGCACTCATTTTCCTTCTGACACTTCCTCACTGTGTTGCTGTGATCATACAGTGACTTGTTGTAGCATGTCCCAGGAAAATGACACAGATCAAGGTTTTTGCATTGTTGAATTCAATTGTCAGTTTAGCCTCATTTAGGATTGTGAAATTGTCTGTTGTGTACACAGGTGTGTGTCAAAAATATCTGAGCCGAAGAAAGGTGTTCCGAATAATGACATTGAGCACTATGCACTCTCCTCCAGTCTGGAAAACAATTCCGCACAGGCAATTTAATCGACAATAGACAATAGGTGCAGGAGTAGGCCATTCTGCCCTTCCAGCCAGCACTACCATTCATTATGATTATGGATGATCATTCTCAATTAGTATCCTGTTCCTGCCTTATCCGCACAACACTTGATTACACTACCCTTATGAGCTCTATCCAACTGTTTCTTGAAAGAACACCTCCTGCTTTTTCGGGTTCTTCATTCCGTTGACTTCAAATATTCACAGAATTCAACAGACTTTGTTACATAATCTATTCTTCATTTTTGTTCTGATCACTGTGAGCAGAGTGTCACAGTGGGAATGCCGTTGCCACACAACTCAGATGTCAGACCATAGTCTTCGGACCGTACTGTGCTACTTAGCATTTCACCAGACCAGGGAGAAATATCTGCTGTTCTGCATAATTTACGCAATTCACTTATTGAAAAGTTCATACAAATGCTAGCATATGTGACGAGGTGGCCGAGAGGTTAAGGCGATGGACTGCTAATCCATTGTGCTCTGCACGCGTGGGTTCGAATCCCACTCTCGTCGCTGTTTCCAATGTTGCTACTTTTGTATGTTGACACCTGTCTTATTGAAATTGGAACTCCAATGGTCAATTTATATGCATCGACGCTATAAAATCTCAAAGAATAATTTGAGTCAGTTGCCTAAACTGCATTGAAACGTAGATCACATTGGGATAATGAAAAGCAACGCGATTTTATTTTTCAAGTCGAGCAGCTGGGACCTTTTATCGTATGAAAGAGATCCAGGAAAAACAAATAACAAGAGATGTGAAGGGCGTGTTTATGTAATGGGATTCTTAATGACTGTTTTGTCAAATCAAATCTGGAGCATGTTGAGTAGAAGTGATTCATCTTAGTGAGAAGAGTACAGAGAGACAGCACAAAATAGTGGAAATATTTCAAAAGGGGCAGGGCGTGGGTGTAGGGGCACCGAGAACTGGCTATAAATGCACAGTAGAGAATTGCAGATATGGGTGCCATGCATAAGTACGGAAAGACTTACACATTGCTCTCTTCCTCGCCCGTTGCTCTCGCTATTGATGAAGGCTATGAACAAGGCACAGATAAACACAAGATGTGAGAATCAAGCTCCAAAACGTTATGCACACACTGGATGCATCACATTGAACAATGAACATCTGGAGAAGTCAGCATGTTCACTGTAGGGACTGAACCTAAACTGTGGATCAATAATCGCAAATTCATGCAGCATTAGCACGAAAAATGATTTAATGCGTCTTTGTACGCATGTCATTAATAGACGTTTCGTTCTAATACCCGTGTGGTTGAAAGAAGAGGACATCACATGTCAAGATGGATGACAACGTAACCAAGTTTGCTTTGAAATTGAGATCCATTTCATCATTGTACACAGTGGACAAGTTCATTTTAAATAATACAAACCACATTCCCTCACCTGGAATAAAAGTGTGATTTCATTACAAACATTGCCCTGGCTAAGTAGCAGTTACTCAACATGAAAAATAAGATGTAATTTTTATTGAGCGTACATCAATTAGCACCATTATCTAACTTCGGATTGACTGCAATATGCACATGATAAACAATATTTAAGAAAGAATGTCTTTTGGAAGTAATGATTCGGTGCTGACGAAAAAAATTTTAAATTCACATGATGCGGATATTCCACCAATGGCTCCAATGGTGGAAGTGGTCAGTGGGCACTATTTCTAAGTTGGTATAGATGTGTGTGAGTTGCAAGGGTTGGGAGCTCCCACCTCATCTGGAGCAGCATCTGCTCACATGGACCAGGGAGCATTGGGGCAGCAGGCTGGGAGGTCCAACCTCACCCGGAGCAGCTTTTATTTACTTGGAGTAGCAGGGAGCATTGGGGCAGCAGACTGGGAGGTCCAACCGCACCCGGAGCAGCTTCAATTGACGTGGAGCAGCAGGGAGCATTGGGACATCAGACTGGGAAATCCAGCCTCACCTGGAGCAGTCTCTATTGACATGAAGCAGCAGGGAGCATTGCAACATCAGACTGCGGGATCTTACCTAATTTGAAGCAGCTTCAGTCGACATGAAGCAAGGAGCTTTGCGAGATCCGTCTGGGAGCCCCACTCTCACTTGGAGCAGCTTTTAATGTCAAGTAGCAGTGGGAAGCATTGGGACTCAGAGTGATAGATCCAACTTCAACTGGACCGCTTGTATTGACATGGCGGAGGGAGCATTTGGACATCAGAGTGGGAGCACCAACCTCACAAGGACGAGCTCTTAATGACGCGTAGCACCTGGGAGCATTTGGGCATGAGAGTGGTAGATCCAAACTCAAATGAACCGCTTCTATTCACATGCAGCAGGGAGCATTGAGGCATCAGACTGGGAGCTCCAACTTAAATTGGAGAAGCTGCTATTGACATGGAGCAGCAAGGAGCATTGGAACGTCAGGTTGGGAGCTCCAACCTCACCTGGAGCAGCTGGTATTTACATGGAAGAGAAAGGAGGATTGGGACATTAGGCTGGGGGAAAGGATATTCAACTATTTTAGTCTGAAGTAAAGTAGGTTTCAAAACTCAGATGTTAATTGATTTATGAATAAACTTTCCCAGGAAAATAATTAATACTTTCGATACTAAAGACAAGTCCTGCAACAGAGAGAAATGGGATCGATGTTTCATGTATTTGTCTTTTCTTTTCTGGCCGACTCTGCACTGGATTACATCACCGGAAGAACGTTTTCACTCATTTCATGTTGTTCAGTTTCCTGCAAATACGGACAGGTCATTAACGTAATCTAAATCTGAAAATTAATGGGAATATGCGATGTTATGATTAGGCTGGAGTTTACCTCTAATTATGTTGAAAACGCAGCAAAGTAAGTTGCAATTTTCTTGATCAGCAGCGACTTTATTGATTGGCTGCTCAAATTGTGAATGGTAGTCTTCTTTAAGACAATTTGAAGTGGATCATTGATGGTGATTATTTTTGTTCTTTGTTCACCTTGTGACTGTTACTGTTATTGCTCATGTCATTGTCAGCACCACAGCTCTGCAGCGTGTAAAATTTCAGCTGTGCATCTGGCCAGTGGTACAGCCATTCTTATAGCTGGCTACGGATCAGGCAGGTGCAGGTTCAACTTTTGCTTGGCGCAAGCGCATTGTGGAGATTCAGCACACATCCAAACTTTTTTTTTGTTACACTGAGGTGGATAATATTTGAAATTTTCATCTCCACGAACGAAAAATCGTTTACTGTCTTCGATCAATTAATCATTACCAAGAGCTCTCAATGTTAAAAATCACATTGCATCAGATTGTATCGACCAAGCATATTTGGAAGCACCAGTGTTCCGTGCATTGTTTCTTCATCAGGTGATTGTCAACTGTTGGACTCTAATCTGGCTTTGTATGATTTTTAAATTTGTCCACCCCAGTCCAACACCAACACATCTAAGTCATGGGTACCATCGACACCACGAACGGTCAGTTAAAGTCCAGATGATCTTCCAAAAGATCGCGCATATTGACACACACATCAAGTTTCT
Source organism: Hemiscyllium ocellatum (assembly GCF_020745735.1). Lineage (NCBI taxonomy): Eukaryota > Metazoa > Chordata > Chondrichthyes > Orectolobiformes > Hemiscylliidae > Hemiscyllium > Hemiscyllium ocellatum. The sequence continues at coordinate 94,058 of NW_026867691.1, forward strand.
GCAGAAAGACACCCACCTGATGAAGGAGCGGCTCTCTGAAAGCTAGTGTTTCCAAAGAAACCTGGTGGACTATGCCCTGATATTGTGTAATATTTAACTTTGTCTACCCAACTCGAACACTGGCACTTCCATATCATAGAGAACATCAGTCATGTCCCAGCGCAGTCAGAGAAGGCAATCTTGGAATAGCCTCACTCATTGTTCAGAAGGTACGTTTAATTTTCAGAAATCAACCCACTCAATCGTGAATTACTACAGATTGTTAATGTGCTGACCTGTTTGTTTTAGCTTTACATTAAATGGAAGCTGGTTAGCTCAGTCCGCTGGCTAACTGGTTTTTGGTTTAGAGTGAGAATAACAACGTGGGATTAATTGTCGCACTGTCTCAGGGTGCCAGAAGGATCATCATCTCCTCTGCTTACGTGATCTGTAATACAATGTGACTCTAGTGAGTAGGAGTGCACCTGTCGATGTCAAGCATCATTATCATTGCCATCGATTGCCTTGGTCATTTAGTCACAATGACCAGGAACGGGACTGAGTCCTTTTAATACTCACTGATTTAATGGGATACAGAAAAATGTTGTGCAAAATAGACTTGAATGAAAACTGGGTTTCCAAGGGTCGCTGCGTTGTTTACAGAAACTGTTACATTATCACAGGGCTTCTCACTCGGTCGGCTTCAATTCGGCACAGAATTCGATTCAACCACACTTCAAGAGCATGCTTCTGTAAGATCCTACAGACAACATGAAACACACTGCACTCATCATTAATCTTCACCATGGCTTCATCCAAGGACATAATGCACAGTTTTCATGAATACTGAAGACATGAAAATGTCATGCAAGAGTAATTTGAATTTCAGTTTAAATTGTGAAGTGATAAGAATCTAGAGTAAGATACAGAACGCCCGAAATTCATGTTTATTACCGTGGTCAGAACTCTAGTCAGAAAAAGGGGAAATCTGTCCCTGAATCCCCAATATGTAACCGGCAGTTTGCTCCATGTGTCTAGTTGGAAACCTGTGTGAAGGAGCATGCAGCTTGAAAGAGCACCTGGGAGAATCCTCCACTGTCTGATCTGAAGCTACAACAGCAGCTGTGAGAGCGGTGGGATACAAGGGAGGACCTCGGTATTCCGTGGTGTAGATTCACATTGTCCTCATCATGCTATTGTTTAAAACCCTCTGTCAGAAACAGCACAGACTGAGAGGAATAGGAGGGGACCATTTCACCCGCCAGCGCTACCCCGCCATTTGACATAATTACGGCTGATCGAACAGGTCAATGTCTTTTCCCAGCCCATCTACATCAACCTAACATTCAAAGGGAAAAAGACACTGAATAAATAGAAACACTCTGTGCAACCGTGGGAGGGAACTGTGTTGAAAGACAGTGGGTATCTGCAGTGGGTTTTGTGAATGAGCAGCCGATTGCTGGCTGATCATATTTCAAATGATATGATTTTCTTAAAACTCACCACCAAGAAAGTGAGGAACCTTCTCTGGTCAGTAGCAGGGACGAGAACTCCAAACGATGGGAACTGACGATGAAGCAGCAGAACAATCATTGAATCAGCTAAAATCTGAACAAAATTGCGATTCTGGCGGGAATCAAACCCACAAACTGAATCGCGATCTTAACAATGCAGGAGATGTCCACCACGTCTTTCATTGTGCCACTGAGCTGCGCTAGCCTCCATTTTACTGCACCGAAAGTTACAGTATTCAAGTCTTTCAATAGATATCTGTTTATCTTCGCCCCACCTTCCAGTACCTGGTCCTTATCCGTGCATGCTCTAGCTCCTCAAGTGTTCAGCTAAATACTCCTGAAATATTTGGATGACTCTTAGCTTTACCACACGTTCAAACAGTGAGTTCCAGAAAAACAACCCTCTCCGGTTGTAAACATTCTTCCTAAATCTTCACTGAACATCCTCCCTGTAGCGTTTCATCTATAACCCTGGTTATTTACCCTTCCCATAAGAAGTTTATTCCTGTCAAACATATCTATTCCATTTCTGTGCACGTTAATCAATTTCTCTCTCAGCTTTCTCCGCTGTCAGATAGAGAGCCCCAGTCGAGCTCATCTATCTTTGCATTGGCGAGAGTGTAGTACTTTAAAAGCACAGAACGTCTGGCCGCATCCGAGGAGCAGGAGAATCGATGTTTCGGGCATAAGCCCTTCATCAGGAATGAGGCTTTTGAGTCGGGGTTGAGGGAGAGGAATGGGGTTGGTGGTCAGGTAGCTGGGAAACCGATAGATGGATGAAGAGAGGTAGAAGGTGGTAGTTCGGAGGGGCAATGATGGCCGGGTCCAGAGAGCAGTGCCTAGCTGGAGGCTTGGGATTGGGATAATGTTGGGGGAGGTGAAATGAGGAAGCTGTTGAAATACACATTTATCCCGTATGGTTGCAGGGTCCTAAGGTGGAACAAAAGATTTTCTTTCTCCAGGCATCGGCTGGCAATGGAATGTCGGTGTTTTTTTCCCGAAACATCGATTTTTCTACTCCTCAGATGCTGTCTGACGTGCTGTGCATTTCCAGCACTACACTCTCGACTCTGAGCTGCAGCACCTGCAGCCCTCACTTTCGCTTATCTTCGCAGGGGGAATGGTCGAGCTCAGGCACCACGTTGATAAATCTCTTCTGACCACAATCCCATCCAAACGCACGTTTCCTGAAGGCTGGCAATCGCAACAGAATAAAGTTATCAAAAGAAATTTAGAAATATCGGAACAAAATCAGCAGGTCTAGTGCATCTGGGGACAAATTTTCGAGCCAAACCATCCGCCTTTGGAATGAATGGTATGTGTAGATGGGGCAGGAACGTGAAAGAAGATGGGCAGGGTCTAAAATGATTGAACTCCATGTTGGGTACTGAAGATTGCACAGTCTCTCATTCGGAAATGACGTGCCACTCTTCCAACTTGCACAGGCCATGTGGGAGCTCTGCAGCAGACCAAACTGATATGGAGGCATAGGAACACAGTGGGAATTTGCAGTGACAGGAATCTAGAAGCTCAAGTTCTTTTTCTGTTTGCAGACAGAACATAGGTGTACTCGCGTTTGTCACCCGCTCTGTTTTTCTCTCCCCAGTCTTGACGAGATCACATTGTGAGCAGGAAATGCAGTTTGCTAAGTTGAGTGAGAGGCAGATAAATCACTGGAACTTTACACAGTGAGGAGAGACATCGTAAACAAGTAGCATTGCATCTTCTGAGATTTCGTGCAATTGTGCAATATGGGGAAGTGTTGGGGGCCAAAGAGGACTGGATAATGGTGCTCAGAGAGAAATTGTCCTACATAGTGGCGGTATTCCGTGGTATGGGCGAGTGGGGAAAGGATAGTAGAATGTATATTTTCCTGAGCTACCTTCTATAAGTAAACACTTCACTACGAGCAAAACTACCTAATGATTTTCATTCCAACACTCTAGGTACAGCTTACAGAAGTCACGTGTTTCCACAGTCACTGTCATTGTGTCTCCCCGGGAGCAGCAGCATTCCCCCACGCTGATTCACACAACACAGTTCTTAGTCTGACATGTCCGTTCGAGAATGGAAGGACAGGTATTAATAACCACTCTTGTAACTGAGTACCTGTATTGCTCAATAATAATCGCTTAACTATCCGAACCCCTTTTTAAATCACTTGATGCAGAGCCTTGTATGTCTTGGCATCACAAATGCACATCTGAATACTTCGGAGAGTTATGTGGATTTTGCCTCTCCGATCCTTGCATGCACTGTGTTTCAGATTTCAGCCACCCACTGCTTGCAAACGTATTTCCACGCATTCACTGTAATCTTTCCGCATCTGACCTTAACTCGATGCCTGCTCATGATGGAAATCGCCGTCAAAGTGAAACATGCATTTCAGTCTAAGCTATCCATACTCCTTTATATTTTGTACATCTTAATCATTCTCCCTCAATCTACTCTGCTCCACGAAATACAAATCCAGTTTGTTCAATATCTCTTCTTCAGCCCAGACAATATCCTGGGAAATCTCCCCAGCATCGTTTGCAGTGCGATCAGATCCCTGCTATAATGTGAACTGCATAACTACACAGAATAGTCTCGCCAGAGCCGAATGAACAAGTGAAATAAATGATGTGGAAGTCCACGGAACCTGGTGTTTTTTTTTAACGAAGTTTATTTTCCTCAATGCGGCCCTGTGCCCTTTTCCTGTGACTGATGTTTCAATAATCGCTGGTCCATGTCAGTAAAAGCTGCTACATGAGGAGTGATCTCACAGCCGCGGTATAGAAATGGATCAACTGGGTTGAAGGTCCCGATAGTGAGATTTGCGCATGGTCACCCAGCAACAGTGAGCACAGCAGCACAGACAGAATGAGGTCAATGAGAAAGTGACTGTAAGGGAAATGGGAGGCGGTACTTAAAGAAGGTAAGTGATTGCAGGAGGGAGAGAAGGAAAGGGGTTTGATGGAAAAAAAATCATAATGTCTGAGAAAATGTCATGTAAAATCAACTAATTCCTTTCTGTGTTTCTTCAACATGAATCACAAGGAGGAAAATGCAGTAACTCGGATTCCAACGAGCTTCCTACGGCCACAATGCAGAATACTTTAAAATTCAAACCATAAATGAGTCATGCAGGGAAATACATTTTAAAAAAAACCCAGCAATTATCACAGTGACAGAGGATATGTTAGGTAGAGTAGCAGATGCACAATAGGAATATTAGGCGAGCGATAGTAGACATGTGGGAAATCAGAATTAGATGAATTTTAAATTCGATATGCCCAGACGCTGTGGTGGTTCCATCAAGTACTGCATGTTGAAGATTGACTTTGATAGATTTCTAGAAACAAAAATGTTCAGGGTAGAGTGCGGGATATTGGTGCATTGTATGTTTCAATAACAATGAGTTTGAAAACGGTTGCTTCCCAAACTTTTTCACACAAGGAGGTACCCATTGCTTCAGTTAGTCACACAACCCCAGTTCCAAGAACCGGAATTCGACAAACGTCGTGGCGCAGCCGCCAATACAAAACCGGAAGTGGGGTCGGAAATGAGCACGTGAAGCTATTCTGTTGCATCAGTGACATGATTGGTAAAGGCGCGATCATAGACTCATAGAGATGTACAGCATGGAAAGAGACTCTTCGGTCCAATCCGTCCATTCCGACCAGATGTCCCAATCCAATCTAATTCCTCCTGCCAGCATTCAGCTCATGTCCCTCCAAATCCTTCTTATTCATATACCCATCCAAATACCTTAGAAATGTTGCAATTGCACCAGCCTCCATCGTTTCGTCTGGCAGCGTATTCCATACACGTGCCACCCTCTGTATGAAAAGCTACCCCTTAGGTCTCGTTTATATCTTTCCCTTCTCAATCTAAATCTATGCCCTCGCGTTCTGGACTCCCCGACCTCAGGGAAAAAAAACCTGACTATCCAAGCACGTGAAATGATGAGGCTGGGTGTGATTCTGGTCAAAGGCGGGGTGGAAAGGTATATTCGTCTCAAATTATCATATTATTAACAATCAGCAGCAGCATTAACCCGCACTGAGGATTGGCTCAGAGGAAGCCTGAGAATTCGAATTAGATTGGATGACTTGCAGTGTGACCACACCGACCCGCCGAAGCAACCCACCCATACCCCTTCACCAAATATTACGGGTAGTTTTAGCATTGCCAATTCAACGAACCAGCACATTTTTGGACTGTGGGAGGGCACCCATGCAAACTTGGGGAGAACGTGCAAACTCCACACAGTCAGTCACCTGAGTCGGGAATTGAACTCCGGTCTCTGGTACTGCATGGCAAACCACTGTGCCACCATGCCACCCACGGTGAAAGCATTCTCAAAGATTTTCCTTAACAAAGCGTCATTTTGTTATCTTAACAGTAAGAACTGATTTTGCTCACATCATCTCCACATCAATCTCTTGCTCCACTGAACAATCCAATCCAGTGTACATTGCTTCCATTCCAACATTGAAACGCGATCTGTTCTCTCTCCATCTGTGATAATCTGAATTGACAATGTCATTCTTTGAATGGAGAAATGCAGCAGGGACTTGTTAGTGCAGAGGCGATCTATTGGGATGATAACATTTGGAGACTGGAACGTGGCAGTTGCTGATAGTTAAATTCGAAGAATAAAATCTGGAAAATAAAACCAATCTCAGGAACAGCGAAAATAACTTTATATAGCTGAAAATCCATTCATTCATGTCCCTTCGAAAGGGAAATCTGCCGACCGTAATGAATTCTGTCAACATGTGACTCCAGACCCACAACAATGTTGTTAATCCATGACTTAGTTCAAGGTGAATTAGAATTAACAACAAATGCTCTTCAATTCAATGATAGCCACATTCCGTGGAAGAATAAGGAGCTGTTAATCCCAACCAGCAATGAACCATGGCTGGATGCGTGTTTCCAGTGAAATGCCACTGTACTCTGATGTAGATCAATGGTTTAGACTTAGTTGCAGGAGCCATGATTTAGAACTTTGCTGATGATGCAACAATTGGTCGTATAGTTGACTAAGGTTAAAATGCCAGGGACTGCTGGGATGTATCAATCAGGTGGAAAGGTAAAATGCTGAATGGAATTGAATTCAGACCAATGAGTGTAAATGAATTTGGGGAGAAGAAACAATGACAGTGAGCGTTCTGTGTGGTGTAGACAGACAAAGAGATCATGGAGTCGACATGCACGATCTCTGAAGATCAATGGTTAGGGAAATCAGTTGGACTGAAGTATGTACGGCAGGAGCTGGATTCAAATCAATATTAGAGTGGTATTGAAGAAGCATAGCAGGTCAGGCAGCATCCGAGTTGCAGAAAAAAGTGACTTTCCGGGCAAAGGACCTTCATCAGGAATAAGTCTGGGAGCCTCAAAGGTGGAGACATAAATAGGAGGACTGGGTCTGGGAAGAATTTAGCTGAGAGTGCAATAGATGGATGGAGATGGGGTTAAAGGTGGTAGGTCGGAGAAGAGGGTGGATCGGATAGGTAGGAAGGGAGGTAAACAGGTGGGACAGGTCAGTTGGATGGTGCCAAGCTGGAAGGTTTGAAGTCGGATAAGGTGGGCGTGAGGAGATGAGGAAACTGGTGAAGACCACATTGATGCCCTGGGGTTGAAGGGTCCCGACATGGGGGATGAGGCGTCGGGTGGTGAGGGAATGGTGGTGGAGGAGGCCCAGGATCTGCATGTTGTCGGGAGAGTGTGGAGGGGATTTGATGTGTTCGGTCTTGGGGCGCTCAGGTTGAATGTTGCGGGAGTCCTGGAAATGTTCACTGAAACGCTCTGCGAGAAGGTGTCTGTTGGTCCCAGTGTAGAGGAGACCCAACCTCTTGCGCTACCAGTATCCTGTATTCCCAATTCCTCCACCTGCTTTGTATCAGCTCCCAAAGGAGAAGCACAGCAGTTCAGACTGCATACGAGGAGCAGTAAGATCGACGTTTCGGGCAATAGTTGAGCTGGGGAGGGGATGAAGGTGATAGGTCAGGGAAGAGGGTGGAGTGGATAGTTGGAAAGGAAGATTGGCAGGGCGGATAAGACATGGGGACAGTGCTGAGCTGGAAGTTTGGAGCTGGTGTGAGGTGGGGAAAGGGGAAATGAGGAAACTGTTGAAGTCCACATTGATGCCCTGGTGTTGAAGTGTTCCGAGGCAGAAGATAAGGCGTTCTTCCTCCAGGCGTCGGGTGGTGAGGGAGGGACGGTGAAGGAGGTTCAGGACGTCCATGTCCTCGGCTGAGTTGGAGCGGGAGTTGAAATTTTGGGCGACAGGGCAGTGTGATTGATAGGTGTGGGTGTCCCAGAGATATTCCGTAAAGTGCTCTGCTCGGAGGCTTCAAGTCTCTCCAATGTGGAGGAGGTCATATCGGGAACTGTGGTTACAATAAATGATATTGGTGGATGTGGAAGGCTCCTTTGGGGCCTTGGATGGAGGTGAGGGAGGAGATGTGGGCGCAGGTTTTGCAATTCCTGCGATGGCAGGGGAAGGTGCCAGGACGGGGTTGGGGGTTGTTGGAGGCCGTGGACCTGACCAGGTTGTCACGGAGGGAACTGTCTTTGGGGAAGGCAGAAAGGAGTGGGGAGGAAAATATATCCCTGGTGGTGGGGTCCGTTTGGAGGTGGCGGAAATGTCGGTGGGTAATTTGGTTTATGCGAAGGTTGGTATGGTGGAAGATGAGCACCAGCGAGGTTCTGTCCTTGTTACGAGTTGGAGGGGTGGAGTCAGAGGGCGGAGGTGCGGGATGTAGACGAGATGCATCGGAGGGCATCTTTCACCACGTGGGAAGGGAAATGGCAGTCTCGAAAGAAGGAGGCCATCATGGTGTGTTCTGCACTCGGTACTTCATTCTCCCTACATCCACCCTCCTCTCATTTATCTCTCTAACCTTCAGGCACTCTGCCTTTATTCCTGATGAAGGGCTTTTGCCCGAAATGTCGATTTTACTGCTCCTTGGATGCTGCCTGAACTGCTGTGCTTTTCCAGCATCACTCTGATCTAACCTCTGGTTTCCAGCATCTGCAGTCATTGTTCTTTCCCTCTGCTCCCAAAGGACCATTTCCACCACATAACACACCAGATGGCCTCCTTCTTTAAAGACCAGACCGTCCCCTCCTATGTGGTTGAAGATGCCCTCCAACGCATTTCATCCATGTTCTGTACCTCCGCCCATGAACCCCACACCTCCAACCACAGCAAGGACAGAACCCCACTGCTCGTTATCTTCTATCCCACCAACCTCCGCATAAATCGCATCATCCGCTGACATGTTCATCATCTCTAAACGGATTCAACCACTAGGGATTTGTTCCCCTCCCCACCCTATCCACTTTCCGCCGAGGCCATTCGCTCTGTGACTGCCTAGTAAAGTCCACGGCCTCTACTGATCCACCCATCCCTCCTGGCACCTTTCCCTGTCACTGCAGGAATTGCAAAAAATGCACCCTCACCTACACCCTCATCTCTGTCTAAGGCTCCAATTGAGGCTTCCACATCCAACAAAGATTCACCTGCACTTCCGTCCATGTCATTTCTTGTAACCGTTGCTTCTAATGCGGTCTACTCTAAATTGGGGAGACCGGATGCCTTCTCACAGAGCACATCAAAGAATATCTCCAGGACACCCGCAAGAATCAACCTCAGTGTCCTATGGCAAACATTTCAACTCCCCCTCCCACTCTCCCGAGGATATGCATGTCCTTGGTCTCCTCCATCGCCACTGCCTCAGCAACCGATGCCTGCAGGAAGAAATCCTCATCTTCCGCCTTGGGACACTTCAACCTCATGGCATCAATTTGGACTTCAACAGTTTTCTCATTTCTCCATTCTCTACCTTACCCCAGTCCCCACCTTTCAGCTCAACACCGTCCTCCTGACCTGTCACACCTGCGCATCTTCATTCCCACCAATCCAATCCACCTTCTGTTCTGACACGCCCACCTCCATTCACCTACTGCACTCTCAGCTACCTTCTCCCCAACCCCACCCTCCTCCCAGTTATCTCTCTATCCCATATGCTCCCAATCTCATTCCTGATAAAGGACCTTTCCTGAAATGTTCATTTTTCCTGCTCCTCAGATGTCCCGGACCTGCTGTGCTTCTCCAACACCACTCTAACCTGGGGGGAATCAGTTAATTGAGAGGTTTTTCGGACATTGTCTAATGTTGACTACAGGCTGTGGATGATAGTAGAAAATTAGCAAACACCAGATTAGGGAACAGCTGATGGACTGAGCACAAGTCCTGTCACCGCATAAATCAACACGTTTTAAAATTGTAAGATAAAAGATGGAAGGCTGAAGTATGCAACTTTTTCCATCACGACCGTTTCACCAATGAGTTTATCACTGATTCCTTTCCAAGTCAGGGTGCTATGGCCCTTGGAGGGGAACTTTCAAATGGTAGTGTTTCGTTGCATCTTCCAACCTTGTCCTTAGAGTCAGGACAGCTGTTGAGCTTTGAAGGTTCTGTCAAAAATGCCCAAATGACTTACTCCAGTGCATCTTGTAGATGCAATTGTGCCTTAGTGGTGAAGGGGAATGAATATTACAGGTATTGAAGAGGGTTCAATCAAGTGACTGCATTGTCATGGACTGTGTCCAGTTCCTTAAGTGGTATGGAAGTGACACGCATCGAAGCAAATAGAGTTATGTTCCACGTCTCATTTGTGCCTTGCAAACGATGTAGGGTTCACGGAGACACGAGTTGAGTTTATGATCATAAACATGTCTACCAAAGGACATGATTTTATTGTCAAAATGTTTATATCGCCAGTTTCTATCCTATTTTTCCCCCTTAAATACAAGCTCTGGGTAGTATTACCCCATGTAATCGTCCACGATTACACGGGGTAATTTGGTTTCAGTAAAGCCATTGAATGTCAGTGGGATATGATTAGATTCTCATTTGTCAGAGTTATCATTACTGTATTTCGACCTTGTGTGGACAAATCTGATTCCAGTCGCTGTCTGATTTCAAATTCCAGTTCCCATCTGTGCTTGAAATTTCAAACATTTCTTCGCATAAATTTCTCCACCTGCCTTCATAATATGTAAGGACGCTGCAGGGAGCAGCAGAGATTTATGGATATATTGTCAACACACGAGAAAACGGAGCTTCGTGGAATGATTGGTTCGGCTGGGATTATTCTCTTTGAAACAAAGGAGGCGGAGGGGACCTGTATAATCACATGATAACATTTATAAACGTTCAATATTCATGGGATCTTGACAGGGTAGTTACGGGCAGGTGGTTTACCCTCTGGTATGAGGAGAACACCAGAGGACATGAACCCAGAATTAGATTTTGCCGATTTAATTCAGAAATGAGGAGTCATTTCTTTGCTCAGGGGCCAGTGAATCAGTGGAACTCCTTACCAAACTGTTGTTGAGGTTGCGTTGTTGTGCATTTTCAAACTGTGCCAGTCAGATCAGAAAGACGATAACGCTTTGTCGAGGCAATGCAAGAGAATGGAGTTGAAGATTATCAGATCAGCCATGAGTTCATTGAGTGTTCGAGCAGACTCGATGGTCTGAATGGCCGACTTCCAGTACTGCATCATTTGGTCTAATGCCTTACTTTGTTGATAAGTTTCGAATTTTGAGGGGATGGGATTAAGTGAGAGAAAAGGTTTCTCAAACTGATCAGACAGATCAGTAACTAGGCTCATAAGCTCATAAACAAGAAAGGTGCTGTGGCCTGGAGACAACAAATGGCACTGGGAACACCACAGATGGGTATGTGCAGACGTTGTGGTTGCTAAAGAAAATTGGTGGATCTAATATTGTTGCCAACTTGGTGATCACGCTGGATGACGGATCCCGGTATGATGCACACAGCAAAAGGTTGTGAAAGAATTAAAGGCTCATTTCATTGGAAAAGTTTTCTGCAGTTCCAATTCAATTGACTGTTTAAAATACTGATCAAAAGTTTGTGTGGTGTGTTACATTAAAATTCACAATCCAACTGGATAAAATATTGCACCTGATCTCTCCTTATTTGTATTGCTTTCATTCGATGTAAATTCATAGAAAGTCAGGATGGAATGAAAGGAGGAAAGAAACGTTTGCACTCCTTTTCATTATCCCAATATAACTTACAATGGAAACAAATTGCTTTATTTCGACTTTGATGAGGTTTCAATTTATCACAAATCTCCGGTGCAATGAAGGGCAAGAACAAGATTCTCCATCCAATGTATACTAAAGATGCCAGGCACAAACGAAAACCACAGCTGTTTTTGATAGAAGTAACAGCCAGAGTAGGATTCAAATCCACACATGCACAATGAAAGACCAACCCGTCGCCTTCACCTCTGGGCCACTCCAGCCCAATGCAAAGGGGCTCACATGTGATTACATATGGTGCACCCAGGGGATAAGAAAGTCCCTGAGAGGAATCGAATCCACACCATTATGTTTCTGCTTTCAGCGAATAATAATACCAGCAAAATCCAAAGAATTGTCCTCGTCCTTGGAAGGAATACCTGTCCTTGATTCATTCCGTGTCAGTACTGTCTCAGAATGAACCAGCAAACATGAAATTGCCGTCACATTCACACACATATTTAGTCTTGACGCATAATTTCTTCAGACAGTTTCTCTCTCACGTGAAGAAGTATATATGGAGAGAGAAGTGAAGGTGATGTTTTAGCTCGATGGGCTTTCTCATATGGCTGAACCTGAACTGGGTAAAATTCCCGGAAATGCAGTTTTCTTCATTTCATTTTATTAATTTTGCTGCAACTTCACTCTGTTCATTGCAATGATCGGAAGTGAATTGGATTTATATCATTGGAACGTTTAATGTTGCATTCAGTTTTGCTCCGAATTTATTTCAGCTTAAAGAAAATACTGTTGAGAAAAACAGAAAGTTAAACTACAAAACAAGATGCCAGTTTTGATGCTCAGTTACGTTGGCAGATTTCAGTGGGTATCAAATGAACCCAACATCATGCCGATTGTCCTTCCATCTTTAAGGCGTGGGATTAAAGCAGGAAATCGATCTCCAAGAGACAGGTCACTTCCTATTCATTATGGAATATCTTTCCTTGACAATATACAAAATCTGCTCAGTTCCATTTATAATGTTTCATGTAGAATATTAATATAAATCTTTCAAAACTCTGATGGTTCTTTGCTCAATATTATTCAGCTGCATACGTTTTCGATATTTCTTCACTTCTAAATTCGTCCAAATTAGACATTGTTTCCTCACACCTTCCACCGCCCACACCCCCCCGCCCCCCCACACACACATCCCACATTTACACTTTTACCTGGCCACAGGCTGTCTCTCTCCTGGTGAAACTCACTCCTTCTGTGTCTCGAAATGTGTCTCTCCAAATATTTGGAAATGGATTCTCAGAGTGACAGAAATTCTTCTCTCATTATTTCTTTGCCCGACATCGGTGGTTTTGAAAGCCTGACGTTCAGAAATTTGCAAACTTGAAAGAGAGAATTTACCACCTATTTACTCTCTCAAAACCTCAAATACTCTGGAAAACTTCCATTCGGTTTTCCTTGGTTCAGTTTCAAATTTTCCAACACGCAAATAAATAAAATTTCATCCCCACGAAACGCCGTCAGCATCGTCTCTAATGTCTTAGCAGCCCAGTAAGCGCTGGCAGTGTCCTCTCTGATAGAATCACCGATTCCCAACAATGCACAAAGTACAATTTAGCCGATCAGGTCTGTAGGGACATTTGAAACAGCATCTCACCCAGACCTAGCTCCCGTCTCTATCCTGGCATGCCTCTTGCTTGTGATTTCAAATAAACCTGTTGGAATGAAACCTGGCATCGTGTGACTGCTGACTTTATCACTGCGTTGCCCATGGCTAACTCACTTAACTTACTGAATTCACTCCCTGAACACATCAACGAATTTAACACGGCCAATCCACCTAACCTACAGACTTACCAGCAGTGCGAACCAATGAGCAAATGTACCATCATATTGAACACTATCCGTATCATGTTTCATAGCTTTATACACTGGCAACTCAGCCGAGTGAAAGCAAGCTGCGCCCACAAACCGAGCTCAATGCATCCAAACGCGGTTCTGCGCTGTACAACCTCATTAGTGCTGCTGGAAATGTTTCTGCACTCAGATCTGAATGGGTTTACTCTGTTTTCTTCCTCAGATTGCTGCTTTATATAAACACACAGTCAGGAACAACTCTATATAATGGTTTTCATTGCAACACGAAACACAATGTGAAGTTTGCAGAAATTACGTGTTTGCACTTTCACTGACACACTCTCTCCCCAGGAGCTGCAGTCCTTCCCCAGCTGATTCTGACAGCACTGTCCGTCCTGTGACATAACCAATCGAGAATGGAAGGCCAGGCATTAATAACCTTCACGGTGGAACAGAGTGACAGGTTTAAACCATTTACGATCCCCCCAGCAGAGAATTGAGCCCAGTGACAGGCGGGGACACTAACCACGATACTGTGGAAGACAACAAAATCGAAGGAGGCCCTGCAGCCTGTTGTGGCCGCACTTGCCCAACACAAATGCTTAACGGCCTGAAACAAGATTTCCATTATTTAGCCCATAGTCTTATATGTCTTGGCATCACAAATTCACATCTGAATTTTTTTCAGATTAAAAGGGTTTCCGCCTCTCTGACCGTTTCTGCACATATAATCAAACCTTTTTGCCTTTTCCCAAAATCTCTTGACCCCAGTGTTCAATCCCTCCATCAATAACAAACGCTTCTTTCAGTCTATCCTATCCACATCCCTCATTATTGTGAACATCTCAGTCATGTCTTCTCCAATCTCCTCTGTTCGGTGATAAACAACCCCAGTCTGTCCAATCTCTCCTCATAACTGAAACTCTTCAGCCCAGACAATATCCCATTGAATCTCTCCTGCAACGTTCGCAGTGCCATCACATCATTGCTATACTGTGAATTGCAGAACTGCACACAGTACTCTAGCTAGAGCTAAATTAACTTTTTTTCCTATTCTGTTACAGAATGGGGGCGTCGCTGTCTCGGCAGTATTGATTGCGATCCCTAATTGCACAGCGGGCAGTTGAGACTCAACCGTGTAGCAGTGAGTCGGCAGTCACATCGAGGCCTGACCAGGTAAGATTGACGTCAGTGAACACGATGGTTTTGTTTTTTTCAACAATTGCCCATGGGTTTATAGGTGTTATTAGATTCGTAATTCCAGATATGTATTGAATCTCAATTCTAACACCTGGCATGGTTGGAGTCAAACCCGGATCCCTGGTTCATTTGCTCTGTATCTGAGTGAACAGTCCAGTGGTAATAGCGCTCGGCCATTGCGGAAAACCCGTGAAACTAATCTTTCTGAAAGAAGTCGCTTTTCCTCGATATTGTCCTGTATCATTTTCCTGAGCTTGACCCCCCATAATCGCAAGTCCATATCAGTAAAAGCTGCTACCTGAGGATTGGCCTCACAACAGCCGTAACCAAATGGATCAACTGATCTGCAGGTCCCGATGGTGGGGTTGGGGCACGTTCACCCAGCAACGGTGACCGCAGCAGCACAGACTGAATGGTATCAATGTGAGAGACTGTGTTCGATTCCGCAGTGCCTTAATGAAAGAGGAAATGACTCCACAACCACATGATGAAAGAGCATAGCTCCGAAAACTATTGCTCAGTTAAATCTGTTAGACTCTAACCTGGTGTTGTGTGGTTTTTAACTTTTTATACCATAGTCCAACACCGGCATCTCTAAATTAATGTAATGGGGGTGTGGGATGAAAAGTTCAGTTAGTGATCGTAGGAGGGAGTGAAATCTCTGAGAACGGGTGGATTTGAATTCTGACATATGAAATACAGAGATGTGAGCGAGCAGAATTTGAAGGGAAAAGATCATCACCTTGGAAAAAATTACTTCATCCAAACAACTGATTCCTTTTTGTTTCCCAAGAGCTGGAGCAGATAGAGCAATTACTGCCGTGACTCGGATTCGAACCGAGGTTGCTGCGGCCACAACACAGAGTACTAACCACTATACGATCACAGCATTGCACAGATGAGTGCGCTGACAGAGTGCAATAAGTACAATCTCATAGGACATGTTAGGCAACGCACCAAATGCACAATATCAGTGCTAAGCGAACAGTGGCAGATATGTGGGAACTCAGAACGGGCTGACCGCTTAATATCAGTTCCCACAGTGGCTGTGGTGATTCCATCATTAATATGCTGAAAGCTGAGATAAGTAGATTTCTCCAAAACATCAAAAACTCCGGGGACAGTGCAGGTGTAGTTGAAATGTATGCTTCAATAGTAATGCAGTTTAACATTGGCTACTTCACCAGTTTCCCCACACAAGGCAGTAAACACTGCTGCCACATAGTCCCAATTCCCAGCCCCAGAATCAGAGGAATGGAGTGGCGCAGTCGTGAAGATGTGCGAAAAAGCTTTATCAGCCAGTGGGTGGTTGGAATTTGGAATATACTATCTGCATTGTTCAGACCGACAGAAACCCTTACAACCTGAATAAATATTCAGATGTGAGCTTGTGATGCCAAGACACATAAGGCTGTGGGGTAAGAATTGTGAAATGTGATTCAGTTCATTAGGCAGGTGTATTTGACAAGTGTGGGCACATTTGGTTGAAGGGCCTCCTTTGACACTCTTATCCTTGGTAGTATAATGGTTAGTGTCCCCGACTGACACAGGCCTCAATTCTCCGCTGGGGACAGTGTAACTATTTTAAAACTGTCGCCCCGTTCCCAAGTGCGGGTACTGATACCTGTCCTTCCATTCTAGATGGGGCATGTCACAGCAAGGACAGTGCTGCCTGAATAAAGGTGGGGAAGGACTGCAGCTCTCAGGAAGGCTGTGTGTCAGTGAACGGCCAAACACGTGCCTTCTGCAAACTTCACCTTGTGACTGTGTTGGAATGAAAAGTATTTGACAGACTTGTTCCGGATTAAAGTGTTTACTAGAAGCAGGAAGCTGAGGAAGAAACAACGTAAACACATTCAAATATGAGTGCAGAAACATTTCCGCAGCACGAATGAAATTGTAAAGGACAGAGTAGCGTTTCGATACATTGAATTTGGGTTCATTTATTCTGATGAGGCTGTTACCAGGGTATAAAACCATTGCAAAATGATACAGCATTTACTCAGTATGATGGAACATTGTCTCAGTAATTCGCACTGGTTTTCAGAGGGAGGGTTGGGTTGATTGGCAAAGTTAAGTTGCCCTCTCCTGTCCAGGGAGTGAATTAAGTAAGTTAAGTGAATTAGCCATGGGAAATGTGGGGATAAGGTCAGGAATCACAGGACGTCAGATTATACTCCAACAGGTTTATTTGAAATCATAAGGGGGGGGGAGGGATTCCCCTTCTTCAGGTGAAATATATGGAAATAGGGAGGGGAGGTGGGTCTAGGTGAGATGCTCTTCAGAGAGTCGATGCCAGCCCGATACCGGCTATTTCTGCACTGTAGGATTCTGTGATTCAATGAATTGATAATGACGGGGTTTACTGGGGTGTAAAGCCATTAGAAAAGATGCTGATGGGGGTGTACTGAAGATGAGATTTTATTCATTTGTCTTCTTGGAAAACTGAGAACAGTTATCCTTGAACCAAGGAAGACTTAATGGTTTTTTTGCAGGTTATGAAATGTTTGGTCAGAGTAAATAGGTGGAATATTCCATCTTTCAAGTAAGTAAACATCTAGATATCAGGTGTTCAATACCTTTAATCAAACCTTTGAAGGAGAAAGAAATGGTGAGAACACAATCGCTGTCACTCCGAGAATCTGGTTTTCAAAATAATTGGAAAGGCACATTTGTTGATATGCAAGGAATAAATTTCACAAGGAGAGACACAGCGTGTGGGTAGGTAAAGCTGTAGGGATGGGGTGTAGTCGGTCGGTAGTTGTGGGGAAACAGTGTCTAAATTAGTTGACTTTAAATGTAAAGAAATTCTCTTAATGTGTGCAGCTGAATGAGATTCGGTTCCAAAAGTCTGCATTTTGAAAGATTTGGCATAATATTCCACCTAAAGCATTGTAAATTGAACTGAGTGGATTTTTATTTATTGTGAAGGGAAGATATTACATAATGAATAGGAAGTGACCAGTTGCTTGGAGAACGACTTCCTGATTTCATCACTTGCATTAAGGATGTGAGAACAAACACAATGATGTTTGGTCCATTTCGTACTCAGTGAAATTTGCCAAAGCAACGAGCAACAAAACTGGTGGGTTTTCTTTTGCACTTTAACCCTCTGTTTTTCAAAGCAGTATTTTCCTTAAGCTGAAATAAAGTCATAGCAAATTTGAATACAACATTATTCGTTCCAATGAGATATATCTAACTCACTTCTGATTATTACAATGAACATTGTGAGGTTTCAGCAAAATTAAATGAAACGAACAAATCATGAGTTCTTGCGATTTAATCCAATTCAGGTTCAGCCAAATGAGAAAGGCCATTGAGTGACAACATCGCCTTCATATCCCTCTCCATGGCTGCTTCTTCACGTGAGAGAGCATGTGACGGAAGAAATTATGAGTCAAATGTAGATGTAAATATGACGGAAAATTCTTGTCCTGTTTCATTCTGACTCAGTTCTGACTCAGAATGTATCAATGACAGTTATTCATTCTGATCAGCATGACTATTTATTGGAATTTGCTGTTATTATAATTCTGGTGAAGGCAGAAGCACAATGGTGTGATCATATGTCACCCCTCTACAAAATGTGCAGAGGGGACCGAGGGATTATGGTGGTGGGTAATTATATCGCTGTGCTCCACATTCACTGGTTCGAGTCACACTCTGGTTGCTAACTTTATGTACCGCTCTAGCAGTTTTTATTTGCAGCTCACACTCTGGTATACACTGGATCGAGAATCTTTTTCTTGCCCTTCACTGCACGGGAGATTCACAAATAATCGACACCACATTAAAGTCGAAATGAAGAGTGAGAGCAGCCATTCTATTCAATTGTAGATGAAATTGGTGAAATGAGAAAGAACCCATTTTTCTTTCCGCCCTACATTCCATCTTGTCTTTCTATGAATTTACATCGAAAGAAAGAAAAAAAAACTACAGATCGGGAACACAGGCTTATCCAGTGGGATTGTTCATGAGTATTTTAACCTAACACTTCACACAAAAATCTGATCAGCATTTCAAACAGTCAATCGGAATTGGAACCACAGAAAATGTCTCCAATGAAACAAACATTTCGTTCTTTCACAAATTTCTGCTGTGTGTGAATCATACAACGATCCATCATCCAGCGTGATCACTGACTTGCCAACTGTATAAGATCTAGCAACTTTCTTCAGCAATCACAGCTTCTGTGCACAGCCACCTGTGCTGGGCCCAGTGTCATTTGTTGCCCCCAGGTCACAGCATATTTCTTCTTCCTGAGTTTATGAGCCTTGTTCCTGCTGTGTCTGATCTGTTCAATAAACCTTTTATGTCACTTCATCCCATCCCCTCACAATTCTGAACTTATGAATAAAATAAGGCGTTAGACGAAATGTTAAACCAAGTGGAAGTATGCTATTCAGCGCAAGGAGTCTGCACAACCATTCAACGAACTCATGGTTGATCTGATTTGGAAATGCTGGTGTTGGACTGGGGTGTACAAAGTTAAAAATCTCACAACACCAGGTTATAGTCCAACAGGTTTAATTGGAAACACACTAGCTTTCGGAGCGACGCTCCGTCATCAGGTGATCACCCGATGAAGGAGTGTCGCTCTGAAAGCTAGTGTGTTTCCAATTAAACCTGTTGGACTATAACCTGGTGTTGTGTGATTTTTAACGTTGTACACCCCAGTCCAACACCGGCATCTCCCAATCATATTATACCTGTCCAGTAACGTCAAGTGATCTGTCGCACATAATTGAACATTCTAAATATTCCGACAGCTGGAGAAATCGGAGCTAAAAAGACCAAACTAAAGCAAACATTAGACAAAATAATCAGCTCCAGAAAATTGTGGAAAGACCAGTCAAAGAGGTCACAAAGGTTCGAGAGATCCAATCACAACCAGCCCGAGAGTTGTGCTTTGAAGAGTTTTATGCAGACTTCCTGGCACCTTGACTTGCAGCCAGTGCCTGAGCGTTATACACTTCGCTTGAGAATGACGACAAGTGAAGGGTGTTTTCATGAAACCCATTGAATGCTTAGAATCCAGAATTTTGGGAAAATGTTGTCAAATATTTCCCAGATCATGGAAATCAGCTCAACATTATTAAAATCAAAGTACTCGTAATGGTCTTCAAGACCACCAAATTACTGTTCGGTGAAATACGCTTTGTACGTGCCTTATTGTTCTCAGGATGAATAATCACAGCAAACATTCAGGTCTCACCAGATACAAACATATGGAAGAGAAACCGTATTATAATTTACACACTATATCTTTCCCAGACCCATGATGACAACTTATTTCTTATGACTGAGAATACTACACGTAACATGTATCGAGATGAAGCAAGTCCTGAATATAGGATTTTTTTCTGATAGATTTCCAAGCCAAAAATTATGATAAAAATTTAATTGTGGCTCATTACATTGTCAATAGATCCCCATTAAATGTATTTTCCTGTTTACTCAGAGACAACATTGAAACAAATACATTGATAAATGCTGTTGACTGCTTCTGTGAAAATAAATCTCCCTTATGACTTACTTTCTTTATAATTTTGACTCAAATGTCTAAATATTGATGAGATGAAAAATTGCATGAATTAAGTACAATGCAGAATTTGTTCTTATTATATATTTCTTCAGAAGAAAAGTAGAGAAACCAAGTATAGAAATTTTGAAGATCTGAGAATTTTGAATGACAAACCATTTCTGATCAATGTTCACTGAATGTCTAATGTCTTTCCATATCATCATGCCGGAATTTGCATTCTCGGCAGACAGATTAAGAAATATCTAGTCAACATCAGAGCAAATCCATTTAGACATATTGAATCATTTACTTTGCCAAAGTTCTAAAATTAATTATCAATTCATTGTCATTCCAAAAATAACACAGTTTAGGTTTTGTAACAAACATCGTCAAATTCACGTTTTAATTTAATCCAGTATTTCTTAGTGTCATTATTTTTTTTAAAAAATGTTCTCTTATTCCAGGATAACACAAATACAAACTAATTAATGATTCCTTATCCAACACTCACAGGTAATATCTGTTCCCTTCTCATTTGAATGTTCACAGAAATCATTGGATTAATTTTCATCCTGACATTTTAAGAGTGGTCTGATTATTTTACACTCCAATAAATGCTGTTCATTTTTACACATGACGGGCAGCTATATGAGATTTCTAATCATTTTTAAATTTGCTATGAAATGTTTTTAAGATTAATTGTTGCTTATATCTAATAGTTAAGAATTGACCAAATCCATTGTATCTCGTTTTAAGTGTGTAGTTAAGGCTCAGTAACATGAACGCATTGCATTTTACAGATACCAATGGTAGCGAATGGTGATTTTTATTCCAATACTTGAATCTTAGTTGATTTGCTGTTCTGGGCTGCCCCACCTGGAATAGAATGGTCCATATTGGCTCATACAAAATGCCTGACTTTCCAAAACAGGCAGCCTACCTTAGAACTAAAATACAAGGTGTCAGGGGGTGATAAACTAGACTAACATTCTGTTCCAGCCTTAAATTAAAAGAAAGCACACTACCAATGGACCGAATCCAACGCCAGGACTACAACATTCCAGACATTTCTTTATAAGAGCATGCTGACATACAGACAAATGACCAATCCTGATCTTCATAAATGAAAGGATAATTGTCCCAATAAATGAATAAACAGAAGCTGCAGGGTGCAGCCCCGTTAACTCACAAAGCAGCTATTATGACAACAGAAGAGTTCATTTGTCAGATATAGTTATTATTTTACAGTTACTCAGAATATTAAACAAAGGTTAATTACAGATTCTTGAGTATAATAGGGGAAATTTGCAACATAAGTTTGATACATGTAACCAATGCCTACTACAAACATTTAGACTGAGATTTGAAGTTACTTAGTTTTAGGAATTAACTTCACGGTATGATGTTGATTGCCCATTAATTATGAAGTCCTGACAGAAAGAGTAGCTGTAAAATTTTACACAATATAACGAACTTTATAACGCAAGTCATATTACTAATCTTATAACAAATAAGCTAAAATTAACTGTCTTTTCTATTTCTTTGTACATACATAATTAAGACAGTGAAACATATAAGGAGTAATTGGCTTTGATAAAATAAAATATAATGACTAGCAGAATTCAAAATTTCCCAACTGATAAGGTATCCTGAGAGGCCCGAGAGAGTTCAGGAATAACTTTGGAATCTATGTCAATAAGACGCATGGAAAGTTCCCAATTGGAATCTGGGGATGTCCATGAGAATGCCCATCTGCGATTATGTGATTCAATTGGGTGTTTGGATGAGGAGGGAAGGGCTGTAACCACATTGCATGTGGCCACTGTGATGCAGAAAGTCCATAAAATGCTGCTTTTTTACTGTATATGTTACAGTGTGCCATGGATCTCCCTTCCGTGATTGTCCTCGGGGGATGATCCCTTCATTAACATGCCTCAGCTCAGCCTGCCTCCTGCGTCCTCATTCCCTGTCAGGGGAAATCACTTCTACAGCTGTGATGACATTTCAATTCAACATAAACATTTATTGTGTGTGAAATGATTACATTCAGAGCGATATAATTTTCAGGATAAAATTGCTTTACATTTACTTTTTTAGTGTACAAGAAAACATTTTGATTTTATCAATTTGTTCTTTTGTTCAACCAACACGAAGTTTTAAATTATTGTAAAGACTACAATGGGGGAAACGGGAACGAGTCAAATGAAATGACTGTTTCCTTTTTTCAAACAAATTGCCCTCCAAAATGATTTTTATTTTCAATTCACTATAAGAAAAATATTGCTTGGAAATGTTGACAATTCTCCTTTTCCTCCCATATTAGATGTCAGTGAACAATAATCACACAATTATGAGAATTCCTTTCCAGATGAAATTCATTGACTCTATGTTTTGTTCACAGTATTAGTCCCTTCCATGGCCAAATTCTTTCCCTCCTAATTCTGAAATAAATTTCAAAACATTTATTGTGATAAAAATTACATCAATAAAATTGACATGACTCTTCAAGAAAACAATTGGAAGCATATAAATCTTGCAATGCCTGCATTTTTAAACAAAATCATTTTTTTTCAATTGCTGCTGAATGATTTTTTCACATCATAGAGCGTAGTTTTATGCTTTAATTTTCAGTTCGCTAATCTTAATGAATATCCAATCAACATCAGAGAAAGTGTTTTCAAAAATATTAAGTCAATTTATCTGTTAGGATTCTAAAAGCAATTATCAATTACAATAATTGAACAGCAATTTAATATAGACTTTTTAAAATGCGGTGTTTTTAAAAAAATCAATCACTATTTCTGATTATCAATGCTACTATATTAATACCTGTTTGTTCAGGCCCATGCACATACAAAACGACCAAGAATATCCCTGGCAACACTCATTGTAAATGTCTAATTTTTGCTCAAGTGAAATATAACAATTATCTCAGCCTTTGAAATTCAGAGAGCTCCAATTACGTTTCCCTACAATATTACTCTTCATTTCTACATATTACTCAGTCTAATATCAAGATGGGATATCTCATTATTCTCAAATTCACGAATATGTATTTTTAACTCCCTTTATTACTAATATATCTTATATCTAATAATTGTGTAATCCAGTAAGGGCTACAAATGTGGAATTATGCTTATGTGCAATAAATACTGCAAGGACATTGCAATGTACAATCTCTCAATCATTGTGTATATTGCATTTATTTTAAACTTGGAAACATTTTTGAATTGATTTGATTGTAATTTACTTCGATGCTTACACGTACTGTATTTCCAGTCACAATGTCTGTAGATTATTTGGAGGTATAATCGTCCATTCCTATAATCACAGTATCTGCGAGGAACTTTCTTCTGGTCACTCATAGGAAAATGTATCGAACTCCACTCAATCAATATTCCAGAGAAAATATTTGAGAATGTTGCAGTCATAAAGCTTAAATATACAAAGTCATGATAGTCATTAATTTTCTCTTGTTCTGTAGATCTTAATTAAAACAACACAGAATTTTATGCTCCTGTGCAATGAGGAAAGATCAATGACTTCTCAGTAAAATAAACAAATGCCACTTGCTATTATTTATCAATTTTTAATTACTGGTCAGTTTATCAATTGTGTGAGATTTGTTTTTAGCTTTCCAGTCATCTAGTTATATTGAATATGATACTAAAATGGTGCGAAAATATCAGGGTGTGCTCATTTGAAAGTTCGATTTGCATACCTCTTACTTATCCCGTTAATTACATGATGGTTTAAGAACGTTTCACTCAGCAATCCTCGTAAATATTAAAAACTGTCTGATTTTAAATCAGATCATTCGCACCCAATTATCGATCTGTTCCTAATTCATGTAAATATCTCAATTTTATCGAACCCAATGTTCACATAAACAATACACATAAAGCAACACAAAGACTTCCATCACCATCTGATTATTGTTCAGTAAAATACCTTATTGCTCCTGAAACCAATGACAACAGTAACCATTTGTTTACTATTCCATGCAACAAGTGCAATTGATATCTTCTATTTCAGTTCAGTAGTTAAAGATGATTTATGTTGCTTAAAACAATGCTTCTACTTTATCACAGATATTGACTGTAACACAATCATGCAAACAATAAACGTTTTGTCATTCTAATAATCTTTAAGTTTACATATTTTAAATTTGTGTGCAAGAGATATTACAAATTACAACCATTTTTGTTGTATAATTCAGCACACCTAAATTGTGAATTTGGGAAAGACTCCATGTTTGCAAAATGGAAGTAGTTTTCAGTTTACATAACACATGAAATGACTGTTTTTTAAAATCACGTGCTGTGCAAAATGATTATTGGTTTCATTTAATTGTAAGAAAAGAACTGCTTTGAACATATTGATTCTTTTTTGTCTTTTCTATTCCAACATTATTCATCACTGTACAATAATGAACAATTTTTATAATTCCTTTATGTACCAAATATCATTGACTGCATCATTTGTTCACTTTCATGCTTTTTTTCATTATCTATTAACTTTCTTCCAAATTCTGACACAAATGTCTGAACTCTGATCATAATATTAATCATCTAAATTAAAATAACATGTCTCCATGAACAAACCATTTGATAGAAATTCATATTTCTTGTGTTATCTACATTTTTTAGTCAAGAAAGAAAAAAATGTTCTCTAATCACTGGTTCAGTTTTTCTTCAATTCATAAAGCTAGTTACTATATTCTATTGCACAATTTACCAATTTTAATAAATATCCAATCAACATCACAGCAATGTGTTTTTGAAATATTGAATCATCTTCATTGCTCATATTGCAACATTAATTATCACGTCATTGTCATGATAATACTTGCACAATTGTTTAAGAAAATCTTTTGAACAGTAAAATGAGATTCAGATTTTAATTTGACCAATTGTTTCTGAGTACCAACACTACAATATGAAACTTGATTTTCAGGTCAAGTTTCCCACAATGGATCCAAGGACTTCGCATCCAACATTAGTTGTGACTGTCTAATGTTTGCTTATTTGAATGATCTCCATAGTCACAAACTTTAAATTCACAGACCTGCAATTACTTTTCCCTGCAATAGTTCCTGTTTGTTTGCAAATATTCCTCAGTCACATAGCAAAATGAGATTTCTCATTATTTCTAAATTCATTGATCGAATTTTATATTCAGTTGTTGCTCATACCTAATAATTATTCAATCCAGTACTTGCCGTAAACGTGGAATTACGGCTCTTTACATTAATAACTAAATATATTGTGGTGTATAATCTCAATCATTATTAACATGAATTCTTACTTTACTCGCGGAAGCATAGTTGAATTAATTTAAATATATTTCACTTCGATGCGAACATTTGTTGTATTTCTGATCACAATAAGATTTAAGTATTTTTCACGCAATAAAATCATGTAACATTGCTGCGTTTTGTTAAGTCAAATGAAAAAGAATTAACATCTCTGTATTGTCTCGTTAAACAATGACAATACATATTGAATTTTTCGAAGTTGAGCATTTTGCAAAGAAGGGATGTTGTCTTCAGCAGAATAATCGCATTGACTGACTAATTCACAGAATCTGCTGTTTATTCTGTTTGAGTTCCAAGAAATCAAAGTGACTATTCTGCTGGTTCTAAGTTTCTGGAAAGTATTTGATAATGTTTGAGTCTTAAGGATGAATAAGTCGATGGAATTGCATTGTTTTTTTTTATTGGAAAGAGCTTACTTCAAACATTTCAGGCACATACACCACTTTTCTGCAGTGTTTGCAAAGATGAAAAGCAAGTCAATTTCTCCATCAGTGAAACAAACAAATGTTATTTCCCGTTATTCATTAGTTAGCTCATTCCCAAATTTGTTGTTAAACAATGAAATTCACCTGAATATTGTTGTGTCCTTTGATCATATTAATTTTCTAATTATTGCTCATTCATGATTTGTTAGTGATTTTTATTTTGCACGTCTCTCACTTTTTCACTTCTTGCATGGGAATTGGGCATTGAGAACAGAGGATCAGTGGTTAGCACTCGTGTCTTACAGTGTTATGCACTTGGTTTGATTCCATCCTCGGACACATGTATGTGTGGAGTTTGTATGTTCTGGTTTTCTCCCACAATCCGAAGATATGCAGGTTAGGTTGATTGGCCATGCTTAGCTGCACGTTCTGTTCATGGATGTGTAGGTTATGTGCATTAGTCAGGGTAAATGTCCAGTAATCTGCGAGAAGAATGGTGCTTAGTGGATTATTCTTTGGAACGTCAGTGTAGACTTGTTGGGCTAAATGGCCTGTTTCCACACAGTAGGGATTCGATAAACTTAGAATTGTGTTTCGCTATCCAAAACTAACAATTTTTTTTAAACGTTGCATTTAAAACTTACCTTTAAGTGTCAATTGTTAATCTTGTAAAATATCTCAATGTTACTGACATCGATGTTCAAACAAAACACTGTACATAAAGCCAAAAAAAGATTCTCATGACCATCTAATTACTGTTCAGTGGAATAATCACAGTAAAATTTTATTGTCTAGGAGATCAATCACCACTATCACAGTAGGGATCTGGTTATCATTCCCTGCAATAAATACAATCAGTGTCCTCTGGTATTTCAGTTCAGTCGTTATACACCATATTGATTGTTCAAAGCATGGTTATTCTTTATCATGAATGGCCAAGGATTCTAAAGGCAAGAGATGTTGTTCGATCGAATTTTCTGCATGTTCTCAAACAGGTTTTCACTATAAATATTGCAAAAAATGTGGCAATTTGGTCTTGTTCAACTGCTGATGCTAACATTTTCAGTTCATGTTCATTAAACATATTTGTAGAAGGTGAGGAAAGCTGTAGCATTGGAAAAGGGAAGGCACGTTCAAAGAGCAGGAGTATCGGCCTGTCGGGCATTCGGCCATCATCAAAAAAGATTCCTGATGAAGGGCTCATGTCCAAAACGTCGATTCTGCTCCTCGCATGCTGCCTGACCATGCTCCTTTTGACATTAGAAATATTTGTCTGAATATTCAGAGGTAATACTAAAGGTTGCATCTGTCAATTTAGTTTACTGTGCTTTCTATTCACTGAAGTTTTCATGTTAATTTCTCGTCTTTTTTATTCTTAAATCTGATACAAATACAGAACACATTAAAATTCACATGAATTATAAATTTGATTTCTCGACAAGAAAACCAATGGAACACAATATAGAATTCTTGAACAGCCGACACGTTTGAATGAAAAAGCAATTCCTTCCAAAATATGATTGCCCGTCTGTATCTCTCTTTCAATTCAATAATCCTGCAAATAGTTTATAATTGCCAGTTGATCTCTCTGAATGAGTACCTAATCAATGTCAATGTAACCAGCTGAAACATTAACAACAGATTGATAATTGGGTATTACAGGTCTTATTTGAAGTGAACAAATGTTTGGAAGTTACTTGAATTCCACCAGGAAACATTCTTGAATCATAATACAAGAAATGATATATTTGAGAGATGTGCAAACCTTATTTTTAAATGAACAAACTCCAATATTTTCAAAGTATTTCAACCTTACGGTCAAAATGAACAGGTGAATGGAAAAATAAAAACAAGTTTCTGGCAATTCATAAATGAACAACAATTACAAATTCACTTTGATCAAAGGACAGAGTAATATTTAGATGAATCACAATATTTAGTCACAAAGTCGGCAAACAGCTGACTGACAAGTAATAGGTGGGAGCATTTGTTAGTTTACTGAAGAAGATATCAACTTTATTTCCAATTTATAGCACGAGAAAATAATGTTTAATGTGTTTCAATTGTTTGGACTTGCCGCTTTGCAACAAAAAAAGATCAATCTCATTACTTGGAATATTGAATTCTGCAACATTTTCAAATATTCTCCAGGAACTTATAAGCGACAGAATTAGATACAGGTAACCCAACTATCCGAAAGTAAAGCATTATTATGAAACCTTTTCTAAGCTGAAAAGGCGTTGTTGAAGAAGCATTAATTTATATGGGAAACAGCTCCACTTTTTTCGTAAAAGTGAAAATCCTCTTCAGATTCTTACAGTTAGAGAAAACAGGGACAGATGTCAGTCTTTTGTAAAAGCAAGGTGGCAAAAACGAATTTTTCCAACACATATTTCTTGGTAACCTGACTCAAGTAAGTATCAGATTTTGTGATTATTGATGTAATAGTCAAAAGCAGATCTAATATTAGATTGAAAAGCAATTCAATCTGTGCTTAGGTACTCTCTAATCAACATTCAGAGCAGCTCTGCATATATTTCTGTTGAAGGTGTGATTTGAAACCTTCCCTCGAGTCTAGTAATAGAGACACTGCCACAGCTCCACAAGCTACTTTCATAATGTTCTCACTCAGGCCGCAGGACTGCAATATTATGTTTAATGTGGTTACTCAAATGAAAACTAATCAGCTGTTTTATTGCAGTAATTTGAATGGGAATTGATTAGGTAGTTTCTGTGTGTAATGGACTGGAAATTAAACAATATTTTACAATAACAATAGAATAAAGGAATGATAGACTTAAATAAACAGGAATCTCATGACAATTCTTTGAAATACAAATTGACAAAACTGTATGATTATTGTACTTTGATTTGTAAAATACATCAGTCATTCAATGTGAATGTTCAGCTGAAGACAATTCCCCTTCCTTTCAACAATGTACACCTTCCACAAATTCAAAATGAACAGTCATTGAAAAGGAAGGAACAAGCAGATGTTAATTCTATTTTCTGTATGAAAACATGCGATTAATTTTAATTAAGTTTTATATATGTAAAAAGGAAACTCTTATTGTGGTTCAAATACAATAAATGTTAGCGTGAAGTGAAATATAATCAAATCAATTCAACTTTTTTCTCAGTTAAAATATAGTTCAATATTCAAAGTAATCGAGTGATTGTACACTGCAATATCTTTATATTAATTCAGTGCTGAGACATAATTCCACATTTATACCCCTAATAGTGAAGCAAACTTGTGCCAGGAGTCAGAGGAGGTCGGGGAGGTCCTTAATGAGTACTTTGCTTCAGTATTCATGAGTGAGTGGGACGTTGTTCTTTGTGAGGACAATGGGAAACAGGCTGATATGGTCAAACCAATCCATGTTAAGACGGAGAATGTGCTGAACATATTGAAAACTCATGGGGGTAGAGAAGTGCCCTGGGCCAGAAAGGATATAACTTAGGTTATTATGGGAAGCGGGGAAGGGATTACTGTGTTTTGGCAATGATCTTTGCATCCTCACTATCCACTGGAGTCATACCAGTGGTTGGAGGGTTGCAAAAGTTATTCCTTTTTTCAACAAAGGCAATCAAGATAATCCTGGGAATCATTGATGAGTCAGTCTTACATCAGTGTGGACAAATTATTGGAGAGGATTCTGAGAGACAGGATTTATTTGGAAAAGCATAGATTGATTAGAGATGGCCGCATGGCTTTGTGAGCATCAGGTTATGCCTCACAAATCTACTGAATTATTTGAGGATGTGACAAACATGTTTGTGAGGATAGAGCAGTGGATGTGGTGTATATTGATTTCAGCAATGTGTTTGATAACGTTCCCCATGGAAGGCTTATTCAGAAAGTAGTGAGGACACGGGGTACAGGGTTATCCTGGTATCATGATTCAAAGTTGAGACATTTGTGTCAGAGACTGCAAGGGGGTGAGTGAGAGAGAAATAAATAAGATAAAAGCAGAAAGGAAAGGAACTGGTGAGCAGAGGAGCTCCAAATGTAGTTTCTCACCCTGCCAGCATCGTATTGGGTGAGCTGGAACACAGACTGTCAACCAACGGCCTTACACAGTCAGAACATTCCTTACAATGTCCAGACACCACCATCACCATCCCTGTATGTCCTGTTCCACCAGCAGGAAATGGATGTAACTTCAATGCTGGAACATGCAGGGCTATGGACCAAATTCTGCAGAATAGGATCAAGTGATTTATTTGTCATTTCTCCAGAATATTAAACTCCAGTCCAATTTGAAATTTATTAACGTCATCAGACTTGAACTCCAAATGTCAGATAAAAAATATCAGAAACTTCAGCACAGATCGCGGCCACTTGGCCCATCCTAAGTATTGCTGTAATAGAACTACCCAGGCTTTACAATGTTCTGTACTCACCAATGAGAGCAACAATTTCAGACTGTGAACTCTGCCCTCTATGTTGTTATAATCTGTTTTTCCAGTATTTGACAGCTGCATACCTTGTTTCCTGGTTTCTTTCCCAGCCCTAATTCCATTCCATCTGACCTGATGGGAGTACCATTTCTGCTGTTTAATCTCTCCCCCCTTCCCCGTGTGACAGACTGTCTTTTTGTCCCTGTCTGACCCCCACCTTCCTCACAACCTGTTACATTTCTGATGGTTCCCAGGCCTCTGTAACATCACTGTGCCCCTGGGTCAGTGGCACAAGTTTTGATTTCTCTTCCTCCAGAGATAATTGGAAATCTTTTGGTTGCAGTTTCCCCCAGATTTTATTTTTAAAAACAGAGCATTTGTGTCAGAGTCACATATCCGTGAGCCTTCATCCACAATTCCCAGCATTTGGATGTAATCTGTGACCCTCCCACAGATGTACAGGTTTGCTCTATTGGCCGTGCTCACATGGCCTGTAGTGTGCAGGTTCGGCGGGTTGGGTTAGCCATGGTAAATGTGGGGCTATGGAGGTAGGGTGGGAGAGCAGGTCATTGTAGGCTCGATGGACTGAATAGCCTCTTTCTGCACCTACAGGATTCTGTGATTCTAACTAGTTGTGATTGTCGTCACGTTTTTCTAATGCCAGGTTCATTCAGTTCATGTACACACGCTGCCTTTGTGTTTATGTGGGTTCTCACTCAATCCTTTCCTTCTGTTTTACAGCAATTTCACACTGTATATGAGGGTGAGAATGAATTTGTAAAACAAATACTCCAACCTAAACCCGCACAGGTCAGCTGGCATACTCACAAGGAACAGAACAATAATAAAGGATTCGTCACAAATCTTACAGGAAAATAGAGCTTATAATCACCAGAAAGGCTGAACAATTCAAAATGTTTTTCTCAAGAAAAGAGGAGGCTGAGGGACAACCTGCAAAAGGAGGAAGCTTTGTTTTTGTGGGTTCAGAGATTTGAGGTTGGAATTGTTGGGTCTGAAACATGTTTCATTACCCCAGGTCAAAGTTGCTATCTAAATGTGTATCTTATCTTTGTCTTTCTGTCTGAGTTAACAATCAGATGGGTAGGTCAGTGTCTGAGTGCTTTCCCAAATCCCTGATTGAATCTGCCTCCCCCACAATCTCAGGTGTCTCCGCACTCACTGGGTCACAGAGAAACTCTGCCGTTACAATGAGAACTGTCTTTGCTGTCGCTCTCCTCGTTCTTCTGCCTAATCCCCACTTCCCTTCATTAAATCCCAGCTGTCTGTAGTCCACCCACATGGACATGTTGAAGAGCATGACAGGAGAATGGATTGAAACAGAGAATTCAATAACCAGAATGAGAGAGGGAGGAAATAAATGGGGTTGTGGATCCCAGGGATACAGACTCCAGGCTGAGTCCTTTGTGAGCATTCCCGCAGTAATACGAGACAGCATTCCATGATGAGAGTTAATACCGGTGGTAAGACAGGGAGCCACTGATCTTCAGAGGTTTAGTTCAAACACAGGAGGTTTGTTCAGTCAGTAACGGTGTGTTAGACATGGATGTGAAGTGAGCAGTGAGGGGAAATGTTACCAAAAGCCGCAGATGGACAACTTTCATTGGAACATGAGGAGGCCATTCAGCCCCTCAACCCTGCTCTGCCATTCAATAGATCATGGCTAATTTGTGGCCTAACTTGCAA
Source organism: Hemiscyllium ocellatum (assembly GCF_020745735.1). Classification (NCBI taxonomy): domain Eukaryota; kingdom Metazoa; phylum Chordata; class Chondrichthyes; order Orectolobiformes; family Hemiscylliidae; genus Hemiscyllium; species Hemiscyllium ocellatum. The sequence continues at coordinate 126,053 of NW_026867691.1, forward strand.
TTTTCAAAACTCTCCAAATTCATCAATAAACTCCTTCTGAAACAGACAAGATGAATATTGAACAACGAACCATCTGCAAATCAGAAACAAAAACAGACATTGCTGAAAAATTCAACAGATCTGCAGCATCTGTGGAGAGTGAACGTTCGGGTCCAGTGACGGTCAGGTGACCAGCTGCAGCTGACCATTCTGCTGTTCTGTAACACTCTCTGGAACAGGTTCTGGTGCGGGGGAGAATGAGGTTGTCAATAATAATGAGAGAACAGGAGGAGTGCTCAATCAGAATAAAACCATTTTGAAAAAGTGTTGCTGGAAAAGCGCAGCAGGTCAGGCACCATCCAAGGAGCAGGAGAATCGACATTTCGGGCATGAACCCTTCTTCAGGACTGCAGATGCTGGAGATCAGAGTCAAAAGGTGTGGTGCTAGAAAAGCACAGCCCTGAAGAAGGGCTCGTGCCTGACACGTCGATTCTCCTACTCCTTGGATGCTGCCTGAAACTGCTGCGTTTTTTCAGCAACACATTTTTCAGCCCTTATCTCCAGCATCTGCAGTCCTCACTTCCTCAATAAAACCATTTTGGTCTTACACTTCTAATTCAACTGCAAAAATTTTTCATTATTATTTCCAAAATACGATAATAGACCAGAAATCAACTCCTCATGTCATTGGGCCTGTGAAACTGTTAATTCTGACCTG